>NW_028247068.1:0-59283 GCF_964263255.1 Lissotriton vulgaris | reverse complement strand
AGTCTGACATCATATTATTAACAGTTTCGAAGTCCCAATCATCAGAAAAGGTACTAGATGAAACAAAGTCACTCAAGGAAATCTTGAATTGGTGTAGAATCTTCAACAGCTCCGCCGGTCTAAGAATGTCATATTCAGTTCTGTCCCAAGCTATACCACCTGGTATAGGAACGGCTGTGATGTTTACTGATGACAAGTCTCTGTTCACGATGAGATGATTTGTGTGGCTTGAGGACTAAGTTGATGTTCTTACTTGCTGTGTCCTTTTTAACATATCTTCCATTAATCAGCATTCCCAAAGTAAATAGAAGAGTCAAATAAAGTAGAAGAAAAAGTATACCCAACACAATTCAAAATTCAATCCATGGTGAAACAAGATAAGTCTTTTCTAGTTGATGAAAAAGTTCTGTTGCTTGTTCTGTAAAAGTTATTTTAGCTGGTGTTGTTTCAGGTTCGCTTAGATCCTCGGAAAACATATCAAAGTTAATGAAATAGCCAGATGCAGTTGTGTCAATTGTAGGGATTGCATCAGGATTTGGTGAAATCGCTGGAACCACTTGATCACTTGTTACATTTGTATAGTCAGTTGCTATTTCATTGTAATGATTCAGAAAAGGGGGTGGTGATGAACAGAGTGTCTGAATTAAGCAGACCACTCTTACCCAGTCCAAAGATCAGGGATTGATCCATCACCGTTTTTTAGCTCACTGCACCATCCCAGCTCAGAACTTGGCTATATGCAAATTAGTCTGACCCTGGCCCAGTGCATCATGGGAACAGGGCAGACCAAACTACCAAGCCAATTCTTATACTGGGAAGGAAACAAGGTACCGGGGACCGGTTTCTGGCATTTCAGCCGTCTTCGGCCCGGCTTGCTTGTATTTGCATATAGCCAGGTTATGAACTGTGATGGTGCAGTGAGATAAATAACGGTGATGGATTAAGCCCTGATATTTGGACTGGGTAAGAGTGGTCTGCTTAATTCAGACACTCTGTTCATCACCACCCACTTTTCTGAATCGTTTTTGGCCACTATAGGTGTGGCAGGGTATACTCAGACATGAGTCCCTTTCTCACTGCACCATCAGGATTCAAGCAAGCCGGGCCGACGACGGCTGAAATTCCAGAAACCGGTCCCCGGTAGCTTGTCTCCTTTCTGGTGAAAAATTGGCTTAGTAGTTTAGTCTGCCCTGTTCCCATGATGCACTGGGCCAGGGACAGACTGATTTGCATATAGCCAGGTTCTGAACTGGGATGGTGCAGTGAGATAAATAACGGTGATGGATTAAGCCCTGATCTTTGGACTGGGTAAGAGTGGTCTGCTTAATTCAGACACTCTGTTCATCACCACCCCCTTTTCTGAATCGTTTTTGGCCACTATAGGTGTGGCAGGGTATACTCAGACATGAGTCCCTTTCTCACTGCACCATCAGGATTCAAGCAAGCCGGGCCGACGACGGCTGAAATGCCAGAATCCGGTCCCCGGTAGCTTGTCTCCTTTCTGGTGAAGAATTGGCTTGGTAGTTTAGTCTGCCCTGTTCCCATGATGCACTGGGCCAGGGACAGACTGATTTGCATATAGCCAGGTTCTGAACTGGGATGGTGCAGTGAGATAAATAACGGTGATGGATTAAGCCCTGATCTTTGGACTGGGTGAGAGTGGTCTGCTTAATTCAGACACTCTGTTCATCACTACCACCCCCCCTTTTATGCATCGTTTTTGGCCACTATAGGTGTGGCAGGGTATACTCAGACATGAGTCCCTTTCTCACTGCACCATCAGGATTCAAGCAAGCCGGGCCGACGACGGCTGAAATGCCAGAAACCGGTCCCCGGTAGCTTGTCTCCTTTCTGGTGAAGAATTGGCTTGGTAGTTTAGTCTGCCCTGGTACCATGATGCACTGGGCCAGGGACAGACTGATTTGCATATAGCCAGGTTCTGAACTGGGATGGTGCAGTGAGATAAATAACTGTGATGGATTAAGCCCTGATCTTTGGACTGGGTAAGAGTGGTCTGCTTAATTCAGACACTCTGTTCATCACCACCCCCTTTTCTGAATCGTTTTTGGCCAATATAGGTGTGGCAGGGTATACTCAGACATGAGTCCCTTTCTCACTGCACCATCAGGATTCAAGCAAGCCGGGCCGACGACGGCTGAAATGCCAGAAACCGGTCCCCGGTAGCTTGTCTCCTTTCTGGTGAAGAATTGGCTTGGTAGTTTAGTCTGCCCGGTTCCCATGATGCACTGGGCCAGGGACAGACTTATTTGCATATTGCCAGGTTCTGAACTGGGATGGTGCAGTGAGATAAATAACGGTGATGGATTAAGCCCTGATCTTTGGACTGGGTAAGAGTGGTCTGCCTAATTCAGACACTCTGTTCATCACCACCCCCTTTTCTGAATCGTTTTAGGCCACTATAGGTGTGGTAGGGTATACTCAGACATGAGTCCCTTTCTCACTGAACCATCAGGATTCAAGCAAGCCGGGCCGACGACGGCTGAAATGCCAGAAACCGGTCCCCGGTAGCTTGTCTCCTTTCTGGTGAAGAATTGGCTTGGTAGTTTAGTCTGCCCTGTTCCCATGATGCACTGGGCCAGGGACAGACTGATTTGCATATAGCCAGGTTCTGAACTGGGATGGTGCAGTGAGATAAATAACGGTGATGGATTAAGCCCTGATCTTTGGACAGTGTAAGAGTGGTCTGCTTAATTCAGACACTCTGTTCATCACCACACCCTTTTCTGAATCGTTTTTGGCCACTATAGGTGTGGCAGGGTATACTCAGACATGAGTTCCTTTCTCACTGCACCATCAGGATTCAAGCAAGCCGGGCCGACGACGGCTGAAATGCCAGAAACCGGTCCCCGGTAGCTTGTCTCCTTTCTGGTGAAGAATTGGCTTGGTAGTTTAGTCTGGCCTGTTCCCATGATGCACTGGGCCAGGGACAGACTGATTTGCATATAGCCAGGTTCTGAACTGGGATGGTGCAGTGAGATAAATAACGGTGATGGATTAAGCCCTGATCTTTGGACTGGGTACGAGGGGTCTGCTTAATTCAGACACTCTGTTCATCACTACCCCCTTTTCTGAATCGTTTTTGGCCACTATAGGTGTGGCAGGGTATACTCAGACATGAGTCCCTTTCTCACTGCACCATCAGGATTCAAGCAAGCCGGGCCGACGATGGTTAAAATGCCAGAAACCGGTCCCCGGTAGCTTGTCTCCTTTCTGGTGAAGAATTGGCTTGGTAGTTTAGTCTGCCCTGTTCCCATGATGCACTGGGCCAGGGACAGACTGATTTGCATAGAGCCAGGTTCTGAACTGGGATGGTGCAGTGAGATAAATAACGGTGACGGATTAAGCCCTGATCTTTGGACTGGGTAAGAGTGGTCTGCTTAATTCAGACACTCTGTTCATCACCACCCCCTTTTCTGAATCGTTTTTGGCCACTATAGGTGTTACAGGGTATACTCAGACATGAGTCCCTTTCTCACTGCACCATCAGGATTCAAGCAAGCCGGGCGGACGACGGCTGAAATGCCAGAAACCGGTCCCCGGTAGCTTGTCTCCTTTCTGGTGAAGAATTGGCTTGGTAGTTTAGTCTGCCCTGTTCCCATGATGCACTGGGCCAGGGACAGACTGATTTGCATATAGCCAGGTTCTGAACTGGGATGGTGCAGTGAGATAAATAACGGTGATGGATTAAACCCTGATCTTTGGACTGGGTAAGAGTGGTCTGCTTAATTCAGACACTCTGTTGATCACCACCCCCTTTTCTGAATCGTTTTTGGCCACTATAGGTGTGGCAGGGTATACTCAGACATGAGTCCCTTTCTCACTGCACCATCAGGATTCAAGCAAGCCGGGCCGACGACGGCTGAAATGCCAGAATCCGGTCCCCGGTAGCTTGTCTCCTTTCTGGTGAAGAATTGGCTTGGTAGTTTAGTCTGCCCTGTTCCCATGATACACTGGGCCAGGGACAGACTGATTTGCATATAGCCAGGTTCTGAACTGGGATGGTGCAGTGAGATAAATAACGGTGATGGATTAAGCCCTGATCTTTGGACTGGGTAAGAGTGGTCTGCTTAATTCAGACACTCTGTTCATCACCACCACCCCCCCTTTTCTGAATCGTTTTTGGCCACTATTGGTGTGGCAGGGTATACTCAGACATGAGTCCCTTTCTCACTGCACCATCAGGATTCAAGCAAGCCGGGCCGACAACGGCTGAAATGCCAGAAATGGTCCCCGGTAGCTTGTCTCCTTTCTGGTGAAGAATTGGTTTGGTAGTTTAGTCTGCCCTGTTCCCATGATGCACTGGGCCAGGAACAGACTGATTTGCATATAGCCAGGTTCTGAACTGGGATGGTGCAGTGAGATAAATAACGGTGATGGATTAAGCCCTGATCTTTGGACTGGGTAAGAGTGGTCTGCTTAATTCAGACACTCTGTTCATCACCACCCCCTTTTCTGAATCGTTTTTGGCCACTATAGGTGTGGCAGGGTATACTCAGACATGAGTCCCTTTCTCACTGCACCATCAGGATTCAAGCAAGCCGGGCCGACGACGGCTGAAATGCCAAAAACCGGTCCCCGGTAGCTTGTCTCCTTTCTGGTGAAGAATTGGCTTGGTAGTTTAGTCTGCCCTGTTCCCATGATGCACTGGGCCAGGGACAGACTGATTTGCATATAGCCAGGTTCTGAACTGGGATGGTGCAGTGAGATAAATAACGGTGATGGATTAAGCCCTGATCTTTGGACTGGGTAAGAGTGGTCTGCTTAATTCAGACACTCTGTTCATCACCACCCCCTTTTCTGAATCGTTTTTGGCCACTATAGGTGTTACAGGGTATACTCAGACATGAGTCCCTTTCTCACTGCACCATCAGGATTCAAGCAAGCCGGGCGGACGACGGCTGAAATGCCAGAAACCGGTCCCCGGTAGCTTGTCTCCTTTCTGGTGAAGAATTGGCTTGGTAGTTTAGTCTGCCCTGTTCCCATGATGCACTGGGCCAGGGACAGACTGATTTGCATATAGCCAGGTTCTGAACTGGGATGGTGCAGTGAGATAAATAACGGTGATGGATTAAGCCCTGATCTTTGGACTGGGTAAGAGTGGTCTGCTTAATTCAGACACTCTGTTGATCACCACCCCCTTTTCTGAATCGTTTTTGGCCACTATAGGTGTGGCAGGGTATACTCAGACATGAGTCCCTTTCTCACTGCACCATCAGGATTCAAGCAAGCCGGGCCGACGACGGCTGAAATGCCAGAATCCGGTCCCCGGTAGCTTGTCTCCTTTCTGGTGAAGAATTGGCTTGGTAGTTTAGTCTGCCCTGTTCCCATGATGCACTGGGCCAGGGACAGACTGATTTGCATATAGCCAGGTTCTGAACTGGGATGGTGCAGTGAGATAAATAACGGTGATGGATTAAGCCCTGATCTTTGGACTGGGTAAGAGTGGTCTGCTTAATTCAGACACTCTGTTCATCACCACCACCCCTTTTCTGAATCGTTTTTGGCCACTATTGGTGTGGCAGGGTATACTCAGACATAAGTCCCTTTCTCACTGCACCATCAGGATTCAAGCAAGCCGGGCCGACAACGGCTGAAATGCCAGAAATGGTCCCCGGTAGCTTGTCTCCTTTCTGGTGAAGAATTGGTTTGGTAGTTTAGTCTGCCCTGTTCCCATGATGCACTGGGCCAGGGACAGACTGATTTGCATATAGCCAGGTTCTGAACTGGGATGGTGCAGTGAGATAAATAACGGTAACGGATTAAGCCCTGATCTTTGGACTGGGTAAGAGTGGTCTGCTTAATTCAGACACTCTGTTCATCACTACCCCCTTTTCTGAATCGTTTTTGGCCACTATAGGTGTGGCAGGGTATACTCAGACATGAGTCCCTTTCTCACTGCACCATCAGCATTCAAGCAAGCCGGGCCGACGATGGCTGAAATGCTAGAAACCGGTCCCCGGTAGCTTGTCTCCTTTCTGGTGAAGAATTGGCTTGGTAGTTTAGTCTGCCCTGTTCCCATGATGCACTGGGCCAGGGACAGACTGATTTGCATATAGCCAGGTTCTGAACTGGGATGGTGCAGTGAGATAAATAACGGTGACGGATTAAGCCCTGATCTTTGGACTGGGTAAGAGTGGTCTGCTTAATTCAGACACTCTGTTCATCACCACCCCCTTTTCTGAATCGTTTTTGGCCACTATAGGTGTTACAGGGTATACTCAGACATGAGTCCCTTTCTCACTGCACCATCAGGATTCAAGCAAGCCGGGCGGACGACGGCTTAAATGCCAGAAACCGGTCCCCGGTAGCTTGTCTCCTTTCTGGTGAAGAATTGGCTTGGTAGTTTAGTCTGCCCTGTTCCCATGATGCACTGGGCCAGGGACAGACTGATTTGCATATAGCCAGGATCTGAACTGGGATGGTGCAGTGAGATAAATAACGGTGATGGATTGAACCCTGATCTTTGGACTGGGTAAGAGTGGTCTGCTTGATTCAGACACTCTGTTGATCACCACCCCCTTTTCTGAATCGTTTTTGGCCACTATAGGTGTGGCAGGGTATACTCAGACATGAGTCCCTTTCTCACTGCACCATCAGGATTCAAGCAAGCCGGGCCGACGACGGCTGAAATGCCAGAATCCGGTCCCCGGTAGCTTGTCTCCTTTCTGGTGAAGAATTGGCTTGGTAGTTTAGTCTGCCCTGTTCCCATGATGCACTGGGCCAGGGACAGACTGATTTGCATATAGCCAGGTTCTGAACTGGGATGGTGCAGTGAGATAAATAACGGTGATGGATTAAGCCCTGATCTTTGGACTGGGTAAGAGTGGTCTGCTTAATTCAGACACTCTGTTCATCACCACCACCCCCCCTTTTCTGAATCGTTTTTGGCCACTATTGGTGTGGCAGGGTATACTCAGACATAAGTCCCTTTCTCACTGCACCATCAGGATTCAAGCAAGCTGGGCCGACAACGGCTGAAATGCCAGAAATGGTCCCCGGTAGCTTGTCTCCTTTCTGGTGAAGAATTGGTTTGGTAGTTTAGTCTGCCCTGTTCCCATGATGCACTGGGCCAGGGACAGACTGATTTGCATATAGCCAGGTTCTGAACTGGGATGGTGCAGTGAGATAAATAACGGTGATGGATTAAGCCCTGATCTTTGGACTGGGTAAGAGTGGTCTGCTTAATTCAGACACTCTGTTCATCACCACCCCCTTTTCTGAATCGTTTTTGGCCACTATAGGTGATACAGGGTATACTCAGACATGAGTCCCTTTCTCACTGCACCATCAGGATTCAAGCAAGCCGGGCCGACGACGGCTGAAATGCCAGAAACCGGTCCCCGGTAGCTTGTCTCCTTTCTGGTAAAGAATTGGCTTGGTAGTTTAGTCTGCCCTGTTCCCAGGATGCACTGGGCCAGGGACAGACTAATTTGCATATAGCCAGGTTCTGAACTGGGATGGTGCATTGAGATAAATAACGGTGATGGATTAAGCCCTGATCTTTGGACTGGGTAAGAGTGGTATGCTTAATTCAGACACTCTGTTCATCACCACCCCCTTTTCTGAATCATTTTTGGCCACTATAGGTGTGGCAGGGTATACTCAGACATGAGTCCCTTTCTCACTGCACCATCAGGATTCAAGCAAGCCGGGCCGACGACGGCTGAAATGACAGAATCTGGTCCCCGGTAGCTTGTCTCCTTTCTGGTGAAGAATTGGCTTGGTAGTTTAGTCTGCCCTGTTCCCATGATGCACTGGGCCAGGGACAGACTGATTTGCATATAGCCAGGTTCTGAACTGGGATGGTGCAGTGAGATAAATAACGGTGATGGATTAAGCCCTGATCTTTGGACTGGGTAAGAGTGGTCTGCTTAATTCAGACACTCTGTTCATCACCACCACCCCCCCTTTTCTGAATCGTTTTTGGCCACTATTGGTGTGGCAGGGTATACTCAGACATAAGTCCCTTTCTCACTGCACCATCAGGATTCAAGCAAGCCGGGCCGACAACGGCTGAAATGCCAGAAATGGTCCCCGGTAGCTTGTCTCCTTTCTGGTGAAGAATTGGTTTGGTAGTTTAGTCTGCCCTGTTCCCATGATGCACTGGGCCAGGGACAGACTGATTTGCATATAGCCAGGTTCTGAACTGGGATGGTGCAGTGAGATAAATAACGGTGATGGATTAAGCCCTGATCTTTGGACTGGGTAAGAGTGGTCTGCTTAATTCAGACACTCTGTTCATCACCACCCCCTTTTCTGAATCGTTTTTGGCCACTATAGGTGATACAGGGTCTACTCAGACATGAGTCCCTTTCTCACTGCACCATCAGGATTCAAGCAAGCCGGGCCGACGACGGCTGAAATGCCAGAAACCGGTCCCCGGTAGCTTGTCTCCTTTCTGGTGAAGAATTGGCTTGGTAGTTTAGTCTGCCCTGTTCCCAGGATGCACTGGGCCAGGGACAGACTAATTTGCATATAGCCAGGTTCTGAACTGGGATGGTGCATTGAGATAAATAACGGTGATGGATTAAGCCCTGATCTTTGGACTGGGTAAGAGTGGTCTGCTTAATTCAGACACTCTGTTCATCACCACCCCCTTTTCTGAATCGTTTTTGGCCACTATAGGTGTGGCAGGGTATACTCAGACATCTGTCCCTTTCTCACTGCACCATCAGGATTCAAGCAAGCCGGGCCGACGATGGCTGAAATGCCAGAAACCGGTCCCCGGTAGCTTGTCTCCTTTCTGGTGAAGAATTGGCTTGGTAGTTTAGTCTGCCCTGTTCCCATGATGCACTGGGCCAGGGACAGACTGATTTGCATATAGCCAGGTTCTGAACTGGGATGGTGCAGTGAGATAAATAACGGTGATGGATTAATCCCTGATCTTTGGACTGGGTAAGAGTGGTCTGCTTAATTCAGACACTCTGTTCATCACCACCCCCTTTTCTGAATCGTTTTTGGCCACTATAGGTGTGGCAGGGTATACTCAGACATGAGTCCCTTTCTCACTGCACCATCAGGATTTAAGCAAGCCGGGCCGACGACGGCTGAAATGCCAGAAACCGGTCCCTGGTAGCTTGTCTCCTTTCTGGTGAAGAATTGGCTTGGTAGTTTAGTCTGCCCTGTTCCCATGATGCACTGGGCCAGGGACAGACTGATTTGCATATAGCCAGGTTCAGAACTCGGATGGTGCAGTGAGATAAATAACGGTGATGGATTAAGCCCTGATCTTTGGACTGGGTAAGAGTGGTCTGCTTAATTCAGACACTCTGTTCATCACCACCCCCTTTTCTGAATCGTTTTTGGCCACTATAGGTGTGACAGGGTATACTCAGACATGAGTCCCTTTCTCACTGCACCATCAGGATTCAAGCAAGCCGGGCCGACGACGGCTGAAATGCCAGAATCCGGTCCCCGGTAGCTTGTCTCCTTTCTGGTGAAGAATTGGCTTGGTAGTTTAGTCTGCCCGGTTCCCATGATGCACTGGGCCAGGGACAGACAGATTTGCATATAGCCAGGTTCTGAACTGGGATGGTGCAGTGAGATAAATAACGGTGATGGATTAAGCCCTGATCTTTGGACTGGGTAAGAGTGGTCTGCTTAATTCAGACACTCTGTTCATCACCACCACCCCCCCCCTTTTCTGAATCGTTTTTGGCCACTATAGGTGTGGCAGGGTATACTAAGCCATGAGTCCCTTTCTCACTGCACCATCAGGATTCAAGCAAGCCGGGCCGACGACGGCTGAAATGCCAGAAACCGGTCCCCGGTAGCTTGTCTCCTTTCTGGTGAAGAATTGGCTTGGTAGTTTAGTCTGCCCTGTTCCCATGATGCACTGGGCCAGGGACAGACTGATTTGCATATAGCCAGGTTCTGAACTGGGATGGTGCAGTGAGATAAATAACGGTGATGGATTAAGCCCTGATCTTTGGACTGGGTAAGAGTGGTCTGCTTAATTCAGACACTCTGTTCATCACCATCCCCTTTTCTGAATCGTTTTTGGCCACTATAGGTGTGTCAGGGTATACTCAGACATTTGTCCCTTTCTCACTGCACCATCAGGATTCAAGCAAGCCGGGCCGACGACAGCTGAAATGCCAGAAACCGGTCCCCGGTAGCTTGTCTCCTTTCTGGTGAAGAATTGGCTTGGTAGTTTAGTCTGCCCTGTTCCCATGATGCACTGGGCCAGGGACAGACTGATTTGCATATAGCCAGGTTCTGAACTGGGATGGTGCAGTGAGATAAATAACGGTGATGGATTAAGCCCTGATCTTTGGACTGGGTAAGAGTGGTCTGCTTAATTCAGACACTCTGTTCATCACCACCCCCTTTTCTGAATCGTTTTTGGCCACTATAGGTGTGGCAGGGTATACTTAGACATGAGTCCCTTTCTCACTGCACCATCAGGATTCAAGCAAGCCGGGCCGACGACGGCTGAAATGCCAGAAACCGGTCCCCGGTAGCTTGTCTCCTTTCTGGTGAAGAATTGGCTTGGTAGTTTAGTCTGCCCTGTTCCCATTATGCACTGGGCCAGGGACAGACTGATTTGCAAATAGCCAGGTTCTGAACTGGGATGGTGCAGTGAGATAAATAACGGTGATGGATTAAGCCCTGATCTTTGGACTGGGTAAGAGTGGTCTGCTTAATTCAGACACTCTGTTCATCACCACCCCCTTTTCTGAATCGTTTTTGGCCACTATAGGTGTGGCAGGGTATACTCAGACATGAGTCCCTTTCTCACTGCACCATCAGGATTCAAGCAAGCCGGGCCGACGACGGCTGAAATGCCAGAATCCGGTCCCCGGTAGCTTGTCTCCTTTCTGGTGAAGAATTGGCTTGGTAGTTTAGTCTGCCCTGTTCCCATGATGCACTGGGCCAGGGACAGACTGATTTGCATATAGCCAGGTTCTGAACTGGGATGGTGCAGTGAGATAAATAACGGTGATGGATTAAGCCCTGATCTTTGGACTGGGTGAGAGTGGTCTGCTTAATTCAGACACTCTGTTCATCACTACCACCCCCCCTTTTATGCATCGTTTTTGGCCACTATAGGTGTGGCAGGGTATACTCAGACATGAGTCCCTTTCTCACTGCACCATCAGGATTCAAGCAAGCCGGGCCGACGACGGCTGAAATGCCAGAAACCGGTCCCCGGTAGCTTGTCTCCTTTCTGGTGAAGAATTGGCTTGGTAGTTTAGTCTGCCCTGGTACCATGATGCACTGGGCCAGGGACAGACTGATTTGCATATAGCCAGGTTCTGAACTGGGATGGTGCAGTGAGATAAATAACTGTGATGGATTAAGCCCTGATCTTTGGACTGGGTAAGAGTGGTCTGCTTAATTCAGACACTCTGTTCATCACCACCCCCTTTTCTGAATCGTTTTTGGCCAATATAGGTGTGGCAGGGTATACTCAGACATGAGTCCCTTTCTCACTGCACCATCAGGATTCAAGCAAGCCGGGCCGACGACGGCTGAAATGCCAGAAACCGGTCCCCGGTAGCTTGTCTCCTTTCTGGTGAAGAATTGGCTTGGTAGTTTAGTCTGCCCGGTTCCCATGATGCACTGGGCCAGGGACAGACTTATTTGCATATTGCCAGGTTCTGAACTGGGATGGTGCAGTGAGATAAATAACGGTGATGGATTAAGCCCTGATCTTTGGACTGGGTAAGAGTGGTCTGCCTAATTCAGACACTCTGTTCATCACCACCCCCTTTTCTGAATCGTTTTAGGCCACTATAGGTGTGGTAGGGTATACTCAGACATGAGTCCCTTTCTCACTGAACCATCAGGATTCAAGCAAGCCGGGCCGACGACGGCTGAAATGCCAGAAACCGGTCCCCGGTAGCTTGTCTCCTTTCTGGTGAAGAATTGGCTTGGTAGTTTAGTCTGCCCTGTTCCCATGATGCACTGGGCCAGGGACAGACTGATTTGCATATAGCCAGGTTCTGAACTGGGATGGTGCAGTGAGATAAATAACGGTGATGGATTAAGCCCTGATCTTTGGACAGTGTAAGAGTGGTCTGCTTAATTCAGACACTCTGTTCATCACCACACCCTTTTCTGAATCGTTTTTGGCCACTATAGGTGTGGCAGGGTATACTCAGACATGAGTTCCTTTCTCACTGCACCATCAGGATTCAAGCAAGCCGGGCCGACGACGGCTGAAATGCCAGAAACCGGTCCCCGGTAGCTTGTCTCCTTTCTGGTGAAGAATTGGCTTGGTAGTTTAGTCTGGCCTGTTCCCATGATGCACTGGGCCAGGGACAGACTGATTTGCATATAGCCAGGTTCTGAACTGGGATGGTGCAGTGAGATAAATAACGGTGATGGATTAAGCCCTGATCTTTGGACTGGGTACGAGGGGTCTGCTTAATTCAGACACTCTGTTCATCACTACCCCCTTTTCTGAATCGTTTTTGGCCACTATAGGTGTGGCAGGGTATACTCAGACATGAGTCCCTTTCTCACTGCACCATCAGGATTCAAGCAAGCCGGGCCGACGATGGTTGAAATGCCAGAAACCGGTCCCCGGTAGCTTGTCTCCTTTCTGGTGAAGAATTGGCTTGGTAGTTTAGTCTGCCCTGTTCCCATGATGCACTGGGCCAGGGACAGACTGATTTGCATAGAGCCAGGTTCTGAACTGGGATGGTGCAGTGAGATAAATAACGGTGACGGATTAAGCCCTGATCTTTGGACTGGGTAAGAGTGGTCTGCTTAATTCAGACACTCTGTTCATCACCACCCCCTTTTCTGAATCGTTTTTGGCCACTATAGGTGTTACAGGGTATACTCAGACATGAGTCCCTTTCTCACTGCACCATCAGGATTCAAGCAAGCCGGGCGGACGACGGCTGAAATGCCAGAAACCGGTCCCCGGTAGCTTGTCTCCTTTCTGGTGAAGAATTGGCTTGGTAGTTTAGTCTGCCCTGTTCCCATGATGCACTGGGCCAGGGACAGACTGATTTGCATATAGCCAGGTTCTGAACTGGGATGGTGCAGTGAGATAAATAACGGTGATGGATTAAACCCTGATCTTTGGACTGGGTAAGAGTGGTCTGCTTAATTCAGACACTCTGTTGATCACCACCCCCTTTTCTGAATCGTTTTTGGCCACTATAGGTGTGGCAGGGTATACTCAGACATGAGTCCCTTTCTCACTGCACCATCAGGATTCAAGCAAGCCGGGCCGACGACGGCTGAAATGCCAGAATCCGGTCCCCGGTAGCTTGTCTCCTTTCTGGTGAAGAATTGGCTTGGTAGTTTAGTCTGCCCTGTTCCCATGATACACTGGGCCAGGGACAGACTGATTTGCATATAGCCAGGTTCTGAACTGGGATGGTGCAGTGAGATAAATAACGGTGATGGATTAAGCCCTGATCTTTGGACTGGGTAAGAGTGGTCTGCTTAATTCAGACACTCTGTTCATCACCACCACCCCCCCTTTTCTGAATCGTTTTTGGCCACTATTGGTGTGGCAGGGTATACTCAGACATGAGTCCCTTTCTCACTGCACCATCAGGATTCAAGCAAGCCGGGCCGACAACGGCTGAAATGCCAGAAATGGTCCCCGGTAGCTTGTCTCCTTTCTGGTGAAGAATTGGTTTGGTAGTTTAGTCTGCCCTGTTCCCATGATGCACTGGGCCAGGAACAGACTGATTTGCATATAGCCAGGTTCTGAACTGGGATGGTGCAGTGAGATAAATAACGGTGATGGATTAAGCCCTGATCTTTGGACTGGGTAAGAGTGGTCTGCTTAATTCAGACACTCTGTTCATCACCACCCCCTTTTCTGAATCGTTTTTGGCCACTATAGGTGTGGCAGGGTATACTCAGACATGAGTCCCTTTCTCACTGCACCATCAGGATTCAAGCAAGCCGGGCCGACGACGGCTGAAATGCCAAAAACCGGTCCCCGGTAGCTTGTCTCCTTTCTGGTGAAGAATTGGCTTGGTAGTTTAGTCTGCCCTGTTCCCATGATGCACTGGGCCAGGGACAGACTGATTTGCATATAGCCAGGTTCTGAACTGGGATGGTGCAGTGAGATAAATAACGGTGATGGATTAAGCCCTGATCTTTGGACTGGGTAAGAGTGGTCTGCTTAATTCAGACACTCTGTTCATCACCACCCCCTTTTCTGAATCGTTTTTGGCCACTATAGGTGTTACAGGGTATACTCAGACATGAGTCCCTTTCTCACTGCACCATCAGGATTCAAGCAAGCCGGGCGGACGACGGCTGAAATGCCAGAAACCGGTCCCCGGTAGCTTGTCTCCTTTCTGGTGAAGAATTGGCTTGGTAGTTTAGTCTGCCCTGTTCCCATGATGCACTGGGCCAGGGACAGACTGATTTGCATATAGCCAGGTTCTGAACTGGGATGGTGCAGTGAGATAAATAACGGTGATGGATTAAGCCCTGATCTTTGGACTGGGTAAGAGTGGTCTGCTTAATTCAGACACTCTGTTGATCACCACCCCCTTTTCTGAATCGTTTTTGGCCACTATAGGTGTGGCAGGGTATACTCAGACATGAGTTCCTTTCTCACTGCACCATCAGGATTCAAGCAAGCCGGGCCGACGACGGCTGAAATGCCAGAATCCGGTCCCCGGTAGCTTGTCTCCTTTCTGGTGAAGAATTGGCTTGGTAGTTTAGTCTGCCCTGTTCCCATGATGCACTGGGCCAGGGACAGACTGATTTGCATATAGCCAGGTTCTGAACTGGGATGGTGCAGTGAGATAAATAACGGTGATGGATTAAGCCCTGATCTTTGGACTGGGTAAGAGTGGTCTGCTTAATTCAGACACTCTGTTCATCACCACCACCCCTTTTCTGAATCGTTTTTGGCCACTATTGGTGTGGCAGGGTATACTCAGACATAAGTCCCTTTCTCACTGCACCATCAGGATTCAAGCAAGCCGGGCCGACAACGGCTGAAATGCCAGAAATGGTCCCCGGTAGCTTGTCTCCTTTCTGGTGAAGAATTGGTTTGGTAGTTTAGTCTGCCCTGTTCCCATGATGCACTGGGCCAGGGACAGACTGATTTGCATATAGCCAGGTTCTGAACTGGGATGGTGCAGTGAGATAAATAACGGTAACGGATTAAGCCCTGATCTTTGGACTGGGTAAGAGTGGTCTGCTTAATTCAGACACTCTGTTCATCACTACCCCCTTTTCTGAATCGTTTTTGGCCACTATAGGTGTGGCAGGGTATACTCAGACATGAGTCCCTTTCTCACTGCACCATCAGCATTCAAGCAAGCCGGGCCGACGATGGCTGAAATGCCAGAAACCGGTCCCCGGTAGCTTGTCTCCTTTCTGGTGAAGAATTGGCTTGGTAGTTTAGTCTGCCCTGTTCCCATGATGCACTGGGCCAGGGACAGACTGATTTGCATATAGCCAGGTTCTGAACTGGGATGGTGCAGTGAGATAAATAACGGTGACGGATTAAGCCCTGATCTTTGGACTGGGTAAGAGTGGTCTGCTTAATTCAGACACTCTGTTCATCACCACCCCCTTTTCTGAATCGTTTTTGGCCACTATAGGTGTTACAGGGTATACTCAGACATGAGTCCCTTTCTCACTGCACCATCAGGATTCAAGCAAGCCGGGCGGACGACGGCTTAAATGCCAGAAACCGGTCCCCGGTAGCTTGTCTCCTTTCTGGTGAAGAATTGGCTTGGTAGTTTAGTCTGCCCTGTTCCCATGATGCACTGGGCCAGGGACAGACTGATTTGCATATAGCCAGGATCTGAACTGGGATGGTGCAGTGAGATAAATAACGGTGATGGATTGAACCCTGATCTTTGGACTGGGTAAGAGTGGTCTGCTTGATTCAGACACTCTGTTGATCACCACCCCCTTTTCTGAATCGTTTTTGGCCACTATAGGTGTGGCAGGGTATACTCAGACATGAGTCCCTTTCTCACTGCACCATCAGGATTCAAGCAAGCCGGGCCGACGACGGCTGAAATGCCAGAATCCGGTCCCCGGTAGCTTGTCTCCTTTCTGGTGAAGAATTGGCTTGGTAGTTTAGTCTGCCCTGTTCCCATGATGCACTGGGCCAGGGACAGACTGATTTGCATATAGCCAGGTTCTGAACTGGGATGGTGCAGTGAGATAAATAACGGTGATGGATTAAGCCCTGATCTTTGGACTGGGTAAGAGTGGTCTGCTTAATTCAGACACTCTGTTCATCACCACCACCCCCCCTTTTCTGAATCGTTTTTGGCCACTATTGGTGTGGCAGGGTATACTCAGACATAAGTCCCTTTCTCACTGCACCATCAGGATTCAAGCAAGCTGGGCCGACAACGGCTGAAATGCCAGAAATGGTCCCCGGTAGCTTGTCTCCTTTCTGGTGAAGAATTGGTTTGGTAGTTTAGTCTGCCCTGTTCCCATGATGCACTGGGCCAGGGACAGACTGATTTGCATATAGCCAGGTTCTGAACTGGGATGGTGCAGTGAGATAAATAACGGTGATGGATTAAGCCCTGATCTTTGGACTGGGTAAGAGTGGTCTGCTTAATTCAGACACTCTGTTCATCACCACCCCCTTTTCTGAATCGTTTTTGGCCACTATAGGTGATACAGGGTATACTCAGACATGAGTCCCTTTCTCACTGCACCATCAGGATTCAAGCAAGCCGGGCCGACGACGGCTGAAATGCCAGAAACCGGTCCCCGGTAGCTTGTCTCCTTTCTGGTAAAGAATTGGCTTGGTAGTTTAGTCTGCCCTGTTCCCAGGATGCACTGGGCCAGGGACAGACTAATTTGCATATAGCCAGGTTCTGAACTGGGATGGTGCATTGAGATAAATAACGGTGATGGATTAAGCCCTGATCTTTGGACTGGGTAAGAGTGGTATGCTTAATTCAGACACTCTGTTCATCACCACCCCCTTTTCTGAATCATTTTTGGCCACTATAGGTGTGGCAGGGTATACTCAGACATGAGTCCCTTTCTCACTGCACCATCAGGATTCAAGCAAGCCGGGCCGACGACGGCTGAAATGACAGAATCTGGTCCCCGGTAGCTTGTCTCCTTTCTGGTGAAGAATTGGCTTGGTAGTTTAGTCTGCCCTGTTCCCATGATGCACTGGGCCAGGGACAGACTGATTTGCATATAGCCAGGTTCTGAACTGGGATGGTGCAGTGAGATAAATAACGGTGATGGATTAAGCCCTGATCTTTGGACTGGGTAAGAGTGGTCTGCTTAATTCAGACACTCTGTTCATCACCACCACCCCCCCTTTTCTGAATCGTTTTTGGCCACTATTGGTGTGGCAGGGTATACTCAGACATAAGTCCCTTTCTCACTGCACCATCAGGATTCAAGCAAGCCGGGCCGACAACGGCTGAAATGCCAGAAATGGTCCCCGGTAGCTTGTCTCCTTTCTGGTGAAGAATTGGTTTGGTAGTTTAGTCTGCCCTGTTCCCATGATGCACTGGGCCAGGGACAGACTGATTTGCATATAGCCAGGTTCTGAACTGGGATGGTGCAGTGAGATAAATAACGGTGATGGATTAAGCCCTGATCTTTGGACTGGGTAAGAGTGGTCTGCTTAATTCAGACACTCTGTTCATCACCACCCCCTTTTCTGAATCGTTTTTGGCCACTATAGGTGATACAGGGTATACTCAGACATGAGTCCCTTTCTCACTGCACCATCAGGATTCAAGCAAGCCGGGCCGACGACGGCTGAAATGCCAGAAACCGGTCCCCGGTAGCTTGTCTCCTTTCTGGTGAAGAATTGGCTTGGTAGTTTAGTCTGCCCTGTTCCCAGGATGCACTGGGCCAGGGACAGACTAATTTGCATATAGCCAGGTTCTGAACTGGGATGGTGCATTGAGATAAATAACGGTGATGGATTAAGCCCTGATCTTTGGACTGGGTAAGAGTGGTCTGCTTAATTCAGACACTCTGTTCATCACCACCCCCTTTTCTGAATCGTTTTTGGCCACTATAGGTGTGGCAGGGTATACTCAGACATCTGTCCCTTTCTCACTGCACCATCAGGATTCAAGCAAGCCGGGCCGACGATGGCTGAAATGCCAGAAACCGGTCCCCAGTAGCTTGTCTCCTTTCTGGTGAAGAATTGGCTTGGTAGTTTAGTCTGCCCTGTTCCCATGATGCACTGGGCCAGGGACAGACTGATTTGCATATAGCCAGGTTCTGAACTGGGATGGTGCAGTGAGATAAATAACGGTGATGGATTAATCCCTGATCTTTGGACTGGGTAAGAGTGGTCTGCTTAATTCAGACACTCTGTTCATCACCACCCCCTTTTCTGAATCGTTTTTGGCCACTATAGGTGTGGCAGGGTATACTCAGACATGAGTCCCTTTCTCACTGCACCATCAGGATTTAAGCAAGCCGGGCCGACGACGGCTGAAATGCCAGAAACCGGTCCCTGGTAGCTTGTCTCCTTTCTGGTGAAGAATTGGCTTGGTAGTTTAGTCTGCCCTGTTCCCATGATGCACTGGGCCAGGGACAGACTGATTTGCATATAGCCAGGTTCAGAACTCGGATGGTGCAGTGAGATAAATAACGGTGATGGATTAAGCCCTGATCTTTGGACTGGGTAAGAGTGGTCTGCTTAATTCAGACACTCTGTTCATCACCACCCCCTTTTCTGAATCGTTTTTGGCCACTATAGGTGTGACAGGGTATACTCAGACATGAGTCCCTTTCTCACTGCACCATCAGGATTCAAGCAAGCCGGGCCGACGACGGCTGAAATGCCAGAATCCGGTCCCCGGTAGCTTGTCTCCTTTCTGGTGAAGAATTGGCTTGGTAGTTTAGTCTGCCCGGTTCCCATGATGCACTGGGCCAGGGACAGACAGATTTGCATATAGCCAGGTTCTGAACTGGGATGGTGCAGTGAGATAAATAACGGTGATGGATTAAGCCCTGATCTTTGGACTGGGTAAGAGTGGTCTGCTTAATTCAGACACTCTGTTCATCACCACCACCCCCCCCCTTTTCTGAATCGTTTTTGGCCACTATAGGTGTGGCAGGGTATACTAAGACATGAGTCCCTTTCTCACTGCACCATCAGGATTCAAGCAAGCCGGGCCGACGACGGCTGAAATGCCAGAAACCGGTCCCCGGTAGCTTGTCTCCTTTCTGGTGAAGAATTGGCTTGGTAGTTTAGTCTGCCCTGTTCCCATGATGCACTGGGCCAGGGACAGACTGATTTGCATATAGCCAGGTTCTGAACTGGGATGGTGCAGTGAGATAAATAACGGTGATGGATTAAGCCCTGATCTTTGGACTGGGTAAGAGTGGTCTGCTTAATTCAGACACTCTGTTCATCACCATCCCCTTTTCTGAATCGTTTTTGGCCACTATAGGTGTGTCAGGGTATACTCAGACATTTGTCCCTTTCTCACTGCACCATCAGGATTCAAGCAAGCCGGGCCGACGACGGCTGAAATGCCAGAAACCGGTCCCCGGTAGCTTGTCTCCTTTCTGGTGAAGAATTGGCTTGGTAGTTTAGTCTGCCCTGTTCCCATGATGCACTGGGCCAGGGACAGACTGATTTGCATATAGCCAGGTTCTGAACTGGGATGGTGCAGTGAGATAAATAACGGTGATGGATTAAGCCCTGATCTTTGGACTGGGTAAGAGTGGTCTGCTTAATTCAGACACTCTGTTCATCACCACCCCCTTTTCTGAATCGTTTTTGGCCACTATAGGTGTGGCAGGGTATACTTAGACATGAGTCCCTTTCTCACTGCACCATCAGGATTCAAGCAAGCCGGGCCGACGACGGCTGAAATGCCAGAAACCGGTCCCCGGTAGCTTGTCTCCTTTCTGGTGAAGAATTGGCTTGGTAGTTTAGTCTGCCCTGTTCCCATTATGCACTGGGCCAGGGACAGACTGATTTGCAAATAGCCAGGTTCTGAACTGGGATGGTGCAGTGAGATAAATAACGGTGATGGATTAAGCCCTGATCTTTGGACTGGGTAAGAGTGGTCTGCTTAATTCAGAAACTCTGTTCATCACCACCCCCTTTTCTGAATCGTTTTTGACCACTATAGGTGTTACAGGGTATACTCAGACATGAGTCCCTTTCTCACTGCACCATCAGGATTCAAGCAAGCCGGGCCGACGACGGCTGAAATGCCAGAAACCGGTCCCCGGTAGCTTGTCTCCTTTCTGGTGAAGAATTGGCTTGATAGTTTAGTCTGCCCTGTTCCCATGATGCACTGGGCCAGGGACAGACGGATTTGCATATAGCCAGGTTCTGAACTGGGATGGTGCAGTGAGATAAATAACGGTGATGGATTAATCCCTGATCTTTGGACTGGGTAAGAGTGGTCTGCTTAATTCAGACACTCTGTTCATCACCACCCCCTTTTCTGAATCGTTTTTGGCCACTATAGGTGTGGCAGGGTATACTCAGACATGAGTCCCTTTCTCACTGCACCATCAGGATTTAAGCAAGCCGGGCCGACGACGGCTGAAATGCCAAAAACCGGTCCCTGGTAGCTTGTCTCCTTTCTGGTGAAGAATTGGCTTGGTAGTTTAGTCTGCCCTGTTCCCATGATGCACTGGGCCAGGGACAGACTGATTTGCATATAGCCAGGTTCTGAACTGGGATGGTGCAGTGAGATAAATAACGGTGATGGATTAAGCCCTGATCTTTGGACTGGGTAAGAGTGGTCTGCTTAATTCAGACACTCTGTTCATCACCACCCCCTTTTCTGAATCGTTTTTGACCACTATAGGTGTGACAGGGTATACTCAGACATGAGTCCCTTTCTCACTGCACCATCAGGATTCAAGCAAGCCGGGCCGACGACGGCTGAAATGCCAGAATCCGGTCCCCGGTAGCTTGTCTCCTTTCTGGTGAACAATTGGCTTGGTAGTTTAGTCTGCCCGGTTCCCATGATGCACTGGGCCAGGGACAGACGGATTTGCATATAGCCAGGTTCTGAACTGGGATGGTGCAGTGAGATAAATAACGGTGATGGATTAAGCC
The DNA here is from genome assembly GCF_964263255.1 of Lissotriton vulgaris. Lineage (NCBI taxonomy): Eukaryota > Metazoa > Chordata > Amphibia > Caudata > Salamandridae > Lissotriton > Lissotriton vulgaris. The sequence continues at coordinate 38,276 of NW_028247068.1, read as the reverse complement.
CTGATCTTTGGACTGGGTAAGAGTGGTCTGCTTAATTCAGACACTCTGTTCATCACCACCCCCTTTTCTGAATCGTTTTTGGCCACTATAGGTGTGGCAGGGTATACTCAGACATCTGTCCCTTTCTCACTGCACCATCAGGATTCAAGCAAGCCGGGCCGACGATGGCTGAAATGCCAGAAACCGGTCCCCGGTAGCTTGTCTCCTTTCTGGTGAAGAATTGGCTTGGTAGTTTAGTCTGCCCTGTTCCCATGATGCACTGGGCCAGGGACAGACTGATTTGCATATAGCCAGGTTCTGAACTGGGATGGTGCAGTGAGATAAATAACGGTGATGGATTAATCCCTGATCTTTGGACTGGGTAAGAGTGGTCTGCTTAATTCAGACACTCTGTTCATCACCACCCCCTTTTCTGAATCGTTTTTGGCCACTATAGGTGTGGCAGGGTATACTCAGACATGAGTCCCTTTCTCACTGCACCATCAGGATTTAAGCAAGCCGGGCCGACGACGGCTGAAATGCCAGAAACCGGTCCCTGGTAGCTTGTCTCCTTTCTGGTGAAGAATTGGCTTGGTAGTTTAGTCTGCCCTGTTCCCATGATGCACTGGGCCAGGGACAGACTGATTTGCATATAGCCAGGTTCAGAACTGGGATGGTGCAGTGAGATAAATAACGGTGATGGATTAAGCCCTGATCTTTGGACTGGGTAAGAGTGGTCTGCTTAATTCAGACACTCTGTTCATCACCACCCCCTTTTCTGAATCGTTTTTGGCCACTATAGGTGTGACAGGGTATACTCAGACATGAGTCCCTTTCTCACTGCACCATCAGGATTCAAGCAAGCCGGGCCGACGACGGCTGAAATGCCAGAATCCGGTCCCCGGTAGCTTGTCTCCTTTCTGGTGAAGAATTGGCTTGGTAGTTTAGTCTGCCCGGTTCCCATGATGCACTGGGCCAGGGACAGACGGATTTGCATATAGCCAGGTTCTGAACTGGGATGGTGCAGTGAGATAAATAACGGTGATGGATTAAGCCCTGATCTTTGGACTGGGTAAGAGTGGTCTGCTTAATTCAGACACTCTGTTCATCACCACCACCCGCCCCCCTTTTCTGAATCGTTTTTGGCCACTATAGGTGTGGCAGGGTATACTAAGACATGAGTCCCTTTCTCACTGCACCATCAGGATTCAAGCAAGCCGGGCCGACGACGGCTGAAATGCCAGAAACCGGTCCCCGGTAGCTTGTCTCCTTTCTGGTGAAGAATTGGCTTGGTAGTTTAGTCTGCCCTGTTCCCATGATGCACTGGGCCAGGGACAGACTGATTTGCATATAGCCAGGTTCTGAACTGGGATGGTGCAGTGAGATAAATAATGGTGATGGATTAAGCCCTGATCTTTGGACTGGGTAAGAGTGGTCTGCTTAATTCAGACACTCTGTTCATCACCATCCCCTTTTCTGAATCGTTTTTGGCCACTATAGGTGTGTCAGGGTATACTCAGACATTTGTCCCTTTCTCACTGCACCATCAGGATTCAAGCAAGCCGGGCCGACGACGGCTGAAATGCCAGAAACCGGTCCCCGGTAGCTTGTCTCCTTTCTGGTGAAGAATTGGCTTGGTAGTTTAGTCTGCCCTGTTCCCATGATGCACTGGGCCAGGGACAGACTGATTTGCATATAGCCAGGTTCTGAACTGGGATGGTGCAGTGAGATAAATAACGGTGATGGATTAAGCCCTGATCTTTGGACTGGGTAAGAGTGGTCTGCTTAATTCAGACACTCTGTTCATCACCACCCCCTTTTCTGAATCGTTTTTGGCCACTATAGGTGATACAGGGTATACTCAGACATGAGTCCCTTTCTCACTGCACCATCAGGATTCAAGCAAGCCGGGCCGACGACGGCTGAAATGCCAGAAACCGGTCCCCGGTAGCTTGTCTCCTTTCTGGTGAAGAATTGGCTTGGTAGTTTAGTCTGCCCTGTTCCCAGGATGCACTGGGCCAGGGACAGACTAATTTGCATATAGCCAGGTTCTGAACTGGGATGGTGCATTGAGATAAATAACGGTGAAGGATTAAGCCCTGATCTTTGGACTGGGTAAGAGTGGTCTGCTTAATTCAGACACTCTGTTCATCACCACCCCCTTTTCTGAATCGTTTTTGGCCACTATAGGTGTGGCAGGGTATACTCAGACATCTGTCCCTTTCTCACTGCACCATCAGGATTCAAGCAAGCCGGGCCGACAATGGCTGAAATGCCAGAAACCGGTCCCCGGTAGCTTGTCTCCTTTCTGGTGAAGAATTGGCTTGGTAGTTTAGTCTGCCCTGTTCCCATGATGCACTGGGCCAGGGACAGACTGATTTGCATATAGCCAGGTTCTGAACTGGGATGGTGCAGTGAGATAAATAACGGTGATGGATTAATCCCTGATCTTTGGACTGGGTAAGAGTGGTCTGCTTAATTCAGACACTCTGTTCATCACCACCCCCTTTTCTGAATCGTTTTTGGCCACTATAGGTGTGGCAGGGTATACTCAGACATGAGTCCCTTTCTCACTGCACCATCAGGATTTAAGCAAGCCGGGCCGACGACGGCTGAAATGCCAGAAACCGGTCCCTGGTAGCTTGTCTCCTTTCTGGTGAAGAATTGGCTTGGTAGTTTAGTCTGCCCTGTTCCCATGATGCACTGGGCCAGGGACAGACTGATTTGCATATAGCCAGGTTCAGAACTGGGATGGTGCAGTGAGATAAATAACGGTGATGGATTAAGCCCTGATCTTTGGACTGGGTAAGAGTGGTCTGCTTAATTCAGACACTCTGTTCATCACCACCCCCTTTTCTGAATCGTTTTTGGCCACTATAGGTGTGACAGGGTATACTCAGACATGAGTCCCTTTCTCACTGCACCATCAGGATTCAAGCAAGCCGGGCCGACGACGGCTGAAATGCCAGAATCCGGTCCCCGGTAGCTTGTCTCCTTTCTGGTGAAGAATTGGCTTGGTAGTTTAGTCTGCCCGGTTCCCATGATGCACTGGGCCAGGGACAGACGGATTTGCATATAGCCAGGTTCTGAACTGGGATGGTGCAGTGAGATAAAAAACGGTGATGGATTAAGCCCTGATCTTTGGACTGGGTAAGAGTGGTCTGCTTAATTCAGACACTCTGTCCATCACCACCACCCCCCCCCCTTTTCTGAATCGTTTTTGGCCACTATAGGTGTGGCAGGGTATACTAAGACATGAGTCCCTTTCTCACTGCACCATCAGGATTCAAGCAAGCCGGGCCGACGACGGCTGAAATGCCAGAAACCGGTCCCCGGTAGCTTGTCTCCTTTCTGGTGAAGAATTGGCTTGGTAGTTTAGTCTGCCCTGTTCCCATGATGCACTGGGCCAGGGACAAACTGATTTGCATATAGCCAGGTTCTGAACTGGGATGGTGCAGTGAGATAAATAACGGTGATGGATTAAGCCCTGATCTTTGGACTGGGTAAGAGTGGTCTGCTTAATTCAGACACTCTGTTCATCACCATCCCCTTTTCTGAATCGTTTTTGGCCACTATAGGTGTGTCAGGGTATACTCAGACATTTGTCCCTTTCTCACTGCACCATCAGGATTCAAGCAAGCCGGGCCGACGACGGCTGAAATGCCAGAAACCGGTCCCCGGTAGCTTGTCTCCTTTCTGGTGAAGAATTGGCTTGGTAGTTTAGTCTGCCCTGTTCCCATTATGCACTGGGCCAGGGACAGACTGATTTGCAAATAGCCAGGTTCTGAACTGGGATGGTGCAGTGAGATAAATAACGGTGATGGATTAAGCCCTGATCTTTGGACTGGGTAAGAGTGGTCTGCTTAATTCAGAAACTCTGTTCATCACCACCCCCTTTTCTGAATCATTTTTGACCACTATAGGTGTTACAGGGTATACTCAGACATGAGTCCCTTTCTCACTGCACCATCAGGATTCAAGCAAGCCGGGCCGACGACGGCTGAAATGCCAGAATCCGGTCCCCGGTAGCTTGTCTCCTTTCTGGTGAACAATTGGCTTGGTAGTTTAGTCTGCCCGGTTCCCATGATGCACTGGGCCAGGGACAGACGGATTTGCATATAGCCAGGTTCTGAACTGGGATGGTGCAGTGAGATAAATAACGGTGATGGATTAAGCCCTGATCTTTGGACTGGGTAAGAGTGGTCTGCTTAATTCAGACACTCTGTTCATCACCACCACCCCCCCTTTTCTGAATCGTTTTTGGCCACTATAGGTGTGGCAGGGTATACTCAGACATGAGTCCCTTTCTCACTGCACCATCAGGATTCAAGCAAGCCGGGCCGACGACGGCTGGAATGCCAGAAACCGGTCCACGGTAGCTTGTCTCCTTTCTGGTGAAGAATTGGCTTGGTAGTTTAGTCTGCCCTGTTCCCATGATGCACTGGGCCAGGGACAGACTGATTTGCATATAGCCAGGTTCTGAACAGGGATGGTGCAGTGAGATAAATAACGGTGATGGATTAAGCCCTGATCTTTGGACTGGGTAAGAGTGGTCTGCTTAATTCAGACACTCTGTTCATCACCATCCCCTTTTCTGAATCGTTTTTGGCCACTATAGGTGTGGCAGGGTATACTCAGACATGAGTCCCTTTCTCACTGCACCATCAGGATTTAAGCAAGCCGGGCCGACGACGGCTGAAATGCCAGAAACCGGTCCCTGGTAGCTTGTCTCCTTTCTGGTGAAGAATTGGCTTGGTAGTTTAGTCTGCCCTGTTCCCATGATGCACTGGGCCAGGGACAGACTGATTTGCATATAGCCAGGTTCAGAACTGGGATGGTGCAGTGAGATAAATAACGGTGATGGATTAAGCCCTGATCTTTGGACTGGGTAAGAGTGGTCTGCTTAATTCAGACACTCTGTTCATCACCACCCCCTTTTCTGAATCGTTTTTGGCCACTATAGGTGTGACAGGGTATACTCAGACATGAGTCCCTTTCTCACTGCACCATCAGGATTCAAGCAAGCCGGGCCGACGACGGCTGAAATGCCAGAATCCGGTCCCCGGTAGCTTGTCTCCTTTCTGGTGAAGAATTGGCTTGGTAGTTTAGTCTGCCCGGTTCCCATGATGCACTGGGCCAGGGACAGACTGATTTGCATATAGCCAGGTTCAGAACTGGGATGGTGCAGTGAGATAAATAACGGTGATGGATTAAGCCCTGATCTTTGGACTGGGTAAGAGTGGTCTGCTTAATTCAGACACTCTGTTCATCACCACCCCCTTTTCTGAATCGTTTTTGGCCACTATAGGTGTGACAGGGTATACTCAGACATGAGTCCCTTTCTCACTGCACCATCAGGATTCAACCAAGCCGGGCCGACGACGGCTGAAATGCCAGAATCCGGTCCCCGGTAGCTTGTCTCCTTTCTGGTGAAGAATTGGCTTGGTAGTTTAGTCTGCCCGGTTCCCATGATGCACTGGGCCAGGGACAGACGGATTTGCATATAGCCAGGTTCTGAACTGGGATGGTGCAGTGAGATAAAAAACGGTGATGGATTAAGCCCTGATCTTTGGACTGGGTAAGAGTGGTCTGCTTAATTCAGACACTCTGTCCATCACCACCACCCCCCCCCCCTTTTCTGAATCGTTTTTGGCCACTATAGGTGTGGCAGGGTATACTAAGACATGAGTCCCTTTCTCACTGCACCATCAGGATTCAAGCAAGCCGGGCCGACGACGGCTGAAATGCCAGAAACCGGTCCCCGGTAGCTTGTCTCCTTTCTGGTGAAGAATTGGCTTGGTAGTTTAGTCTGCCCTGTTCCCATGATGCACTGGGCCAGGGACAAACTGATTTGCATATAGCCAGGTTCTGAACTGGGATGGTGCAGTGAGATAAATAACGGTGATGGATTAAGCCCTGATCTTTGGACTGGGTAAGAGTGGTCTGCTTAATTCAGACACTCTGTTCATCACCATCCCCTTTTCTGAATCGTTTTTGGCCACTATAGGTGTGTCAGGGTATACTCAGACATTTGTCCCTTTCTCACTGCACCATCAGGATTCAAGCAAGCCGGGCCGACGACGGCTGAAATGCCAGAAACCGGTCCCCGGTAGCTTGTCTCCTTTCTGGTGAAGAATTGGCTTGGTAGTTTAGTCTGCCCTGTTCCCATGATGCACTGGGCCAGGGACAGACTGATTTGCATATAGCCAGGTTCTGAACTGGGATGGTGCAGTGAGATAAATAACGGTGATGGATTAAGCCCTGATCTTTGGACTGGGTAAGAGTGGTCTGCTTAATTCAGACACTCTGTTCATCACCACCCCCTTTTCTGAATCGTTTTTGGCCACTATAGGTGTGGCAGGGTATACTTAGACATGAGTCCCTTTCTCACTGCACCATCAGGATTCAAGCAAGCCGGGCCGACGACGGCTGAAATGCCAGAAACCGGTCCCCGGTAGCTTGACTCCTTTCTGGTGAAGAATTGGCTTGGTAGTTTAGTCTGCCCTGTTCCCATTATGCACTGGGCCAGGGACAGACTGATTTGCAAATAGCCAGGTTCTGAACTGGGATGGTGCAGTGAGATAAATAACGGTGATGGATTAAGCCCTGATCTTTGGACTGGGTAAGAGTGGTCTGCTTAATTCAGAAACTCTGTTCATCACCACCCCCTTTTCTGAATCATTTTTGACCACTATAGGTGTTACAGGGTATACTCAGACATGAGTCCCTTTCTCACTGCACCATCAGGATTCAAGCAAGCCGGGCCGACGACGGCTGAAATGCCAGAATCCGGTCCCCGGTAGCTTGTCTCCTTTCTGGTGAACAATTGGCTTGGTAGTTTAGTCTGCCCGGTTCCCATGATGCACTGGGCCAGGGACAGACGGATTTGCATATAGCCAGGTTCTGAACTGGGATGGTGCAGTGAGATAAATAACGGTGATGGATTAAGCCCTGATCTTTGGACTGGGTAAGAGTGGTCTGCTTAATTCAGACACTCTGTTCATCACCACCACCCCCCCTTTTCTGAATCGTTTTTGGCCACTATAGGTGTGGCAGGGTATACTCAGACATGAGTCCCTTTCTCACTGCACCATCAGGATTCAAGCAAGCCGGGCCGACGACGGCTGAAATGCCAGAAACCGGTCCCCGGTAGCTTGTCTCCTTTCTGGTGAAGAATTGGCTTGGTAGTTTAGTCTGCCCTGTTCCCATGATGCACTGGGCCAGGGACAGACTGATTTGCATATAGCCAGGTTCTGAACAGGGATGGTGCAGTGAGATAAATAACGGTGATGGATTAAGCCCTGATCTTTGGACTGGGTAAGAGTGGTCTGCTTAATTCAGACACTCTGTTCATCACCATCCCCTTTTCTGAATCGTTTTTGGCCACTATAGGTGTGGCAGGGTATACTCAGACATGAGTCCCTTTCTCACTGCACCATCAGGATTTAAGCAAGCCGGGCCGACGACGGCTGAAATGCCAGAAACCGGTCCCTGGTAGCTTGTCTCCTTTCTGGTGAAGAATTGGCTTGGTAGTTTAGTCTGCCCTGTTCCCATGATGCACTGGGCCAGGGACAGACTGATTTGCATATAGCCAGGTTCAGAACTGGGATGGTGCAGTGAGATAAATAACGGTGATGGATTAAGCCCTGATCTTTGGACTGGGTAAGAGTGGTCTGCTTAATTCAGACACTCTGTTCATCACCACCCCCTTTTCTGAATCGTTTTTGGCCACTATAGGTGTGACAGGGTATACTCAGACATGAGTCCCTTTCTCACTGCACCATCAGGATTCAAGCAAGCCGGGCCGACGACGGCTGAAATGCCAGAATCCGGTCCCCGGTAGCTTGTCTCCTTTCTGGTGAAGAATTGGCTTGGTAGTTTAGTCTGCCCGGTTCCCATGATGCACTGGGCCAGGGACAGACGGATTTGCATATAGCCAGGTTCTGAACTGGGATGGTGCAGTGAGATAAAAAACGGTGAAGGATTAAGCCCTGATCTTTGGACTGGGTAAGAGTGGTCTGCTTAATTCAGACACTCTGTTCATCACCACCACCCCCCCCCCCTTTTCTGAATCGTTTTTGGCCACTATAGGTGTGGCAGGGTATACTAAGACATGAGTCCCTTTCTCACTGCACCATCAGGATTCAAGCAAGCCGGGCCGACGACGGCTGAAATGCCAGAAACCGGTCCCCGGTAGCTTGTCTCCTTTCTGGTGAAGAATTGGCTTGGTAGTTTAGTCTGCCCTGTTCCCATGATGCACTGGGCCAGGGACAGACTGATTTGCATATAGCCAGGTTCTGAACTGGGATGGTGCAGTGAGATAAATAACGGTGATGGATTAAGCCCTGATCTTTGGACTGGGTAAGAGTGGTCTGCTTAATTCAGACACTCTGTTCATCACCATCCCCTTTTCTGAATCGTTTTTGGCCACTATAGGTGTGTCAGGGTATACTCAGACATTTGTCCCTTTCTCACTGCACCATCAGGATTCAAGCAAGCCGGGCCGACGACGGCTGAAATGCCAGAAACCGGTCCCCGGTAGCTTGTCTCCTTTCTGGTGAAGAATTGGCTTGGTAGTTTAGTCTGCCCTGTTCCCATGATGCACTGGGCCAGGGACAGACTGATTTGCATATAGCCAGGTTCTGAACTGGGATGGTGCAGTGAGATAAATAACGGTGATGGATTAAGCCCTGATCTTTGGACTGGGTAAGAGTGGTCTGCTTAATTCAGACACTCTGTTCATCACCACCCCCTTTTCTGAATCGTTTTTGGCCACTATAGGTGTGGCAGGGTATACTTAGACATGAGTCCCTTTCTCACTGCACCATCAGGATTCAAGCAAGCCGGGCCGACGACGGCTGAAATGCCAGAAACCGGTCCCCGGTAGCTTGTCTCCTTTCTGGTGAAGAATTGGCTTGGTAGTTTAGTCTGCCCTGTTCCCATTATGCACTGGGCCAGGGACAGACTGATTTGCAAATAGCCAGGTTCTGAACTGGGATGGTGCAGTGAGATAAATAACGGTGATGGATTAAGCCCTGATCTTTGGACTGGGTAAGAGTGGTCTGCTTAATTCAGAAACTCTGTTCATCACCACCCCCTTTTCTGAATCGTTTTTGACCACTATAGGTGTTACAGGGTATACTCAGACATGAGTCCCTTTCTCACTGCACCATCAGGATTCAAGCAAGCCGGGCCGATGACGGCTGAAATGCCAGAAACCGGTCCCCGGTAGCTTGTCTCCTTTCTGGTGAAGAATTGGCTTGATAGTTTAGTCTGCCCTGTTCCCATGATGCACTGGGCCAGGGACAGACGGATTTGCATATAGCCAGGTTCTGAACTGGGATGGTGCAGTGAGATAAATAACGGTGATGGATTAATCCCTGATCTTTGGACTGGGTAAGAGTGGTCTGCTTAATTCAGACACTCTGTTCATCACCACCCCCTTTTCTGAATCGTTTTTGGCCACTATAGGTGTGGCAGGGTATACTCAGACATGAGTCCCTTTCTCACTGCACCATCAGGATTTAAGCAAGCCGGGCCGACGACGGCTGAAATGCCAAAAACCGGTCCCTGGTAGCTTGTCTCCTTTCTGGTGAAGAATTGGCTTGGTAGTTTAGTCTGCCCTGTTCCCATGATGCACTGGGCCAGGGACAGACTGATTTGCATATAGCCAGGTTCTGAACTGGGATGGTGCAGTGAGATAAATAACGGTGATGGATTAAGCCCTGATCTTTGGACTGGGTAAGAGTGGTCTGCTTAATTCAGACACTCTGTTCATCACCACCCCCTTTTCTGAATCGTTTTTGACCACTATAGGTGTGACAGGGTATACTCAGACATGAGTCCCTTTCTCACTGCACCATCAGGATTCAAGCAAGCCGGGCCGACGACGGCTGAAATGCCAGAATCCGGTCCCCGGTAGCTTGTCTCCTTTCTGGTGAACAATTGGCTTGGTAGTTTAGTCTGCCCGGTTCCCATGATGCACTGGGCCAGGGACAGACGGATTTGCATATAGCCAGGTTCTGAACTGGGATGGTGCAGTGAGATAAATAACGGTGATGGATTAAGCCCTGATCTTTGGACTGGGTAAGAGTGGTCTGCTTAATTCAGACACTCTGTTCATCACCACCACCCCCCCTTTTCTGAATCGTTTTTGGCCACTATAGGTGTGGCAGGGTATACTCAGACATGAGTCCCTTTCTCACTGCACCATCAGGATTCAAGCAAGCCGGGCCGACGACGGCTGAAATGCCAGAAACCGGTCCCCGGTAGCTTGTCTCCTTTCTGGTGAAGAATTGGCTTGGTAGTTTAGTCTGCCCATTTCCCATGATGCACTGGGCCAGGGACAGACTGATTTGCATATAGCCAGGTTCTGAACTGGGATGGTGCAGTGAGATAAATAACGGTGATGGATTAAGCCCTGATCTTTGGACTGGGTAAGAGTGGTCTGCTTAATTCAGACACTCTGTTCATCACCATCCCCTTTTCTGAATCGTTTTTGGCCACTATAGGTGTGTCAGGGTATACTCAGACATTTGTCCCTTTCTCACTGCACCATCAGGATTCAAGCAAGCCGGGCCGACGACGGCTGAAATGCCAGAAACCGGTCCCCGGTAGCTTGTCTCCTTTCTGGTGAAGAATTGGCTTGGTAGTTTAGTCTGCCCTGTTCCCATGATGCACTGGGCCAGGGACAGACTGATTTGCATATAGCCAGGTTCTGAACTGGGATGGTGCAGTGAGATAAATAACGGTGATGGATTAAGCCCTGATCTTTGGACTGGGTAAGAGTGGTCTGCTTAATTCAGACACTCTGTTCATCACCACCCCCTTTTCTGAATCGTTTTTGGCCACTATAGGTGTGGCAGGGTATACTTAGACATGAGTCCCTTTCTCACTGCACCATCAGGATTCAAGCAAGCCGGGCCGACGACGGCTGAAATGCCAGAATCCGGTCCCCGGTAGCTTGTCTCCTTTCTGGTGAACAATTGGCTTGGTAGTTTAGTCTGCCCGGTTCCCATGATGCACTGGGCCAGGGACAGACGGATTTGCATATAGCCAGGTTCTGAACTGGGATGGTGCAGTGAGATAAATAACGGTGATGGATTAAGCCCTGATCTTTGGACTGGGTAAGAGTGGTCTGCTTAATTCAGACACTCTGTTCATCACCACCCCCTTTTCTGAATCGTTTTTGGCCACTATAGGTGTGGCAGGGTATACTCAGACATGAGTCCCTTTCTCACTGCACCATCAGGATTTAAGCAAGCCGGGCCGACGACGGCTGAAATGCCAAAAACCGGTCCCTGGTAGCTTGTCTCCTTTCTGGTGAAGAATTGGCTTGGTAGTTTAGTCTGCCCTGTTCCCATGATGCACTGGGCCAGGGACAGACTGATTTGCATATAGCCAGGTTCTGAACTGGGATGGTGCAGTGAGATAAATAACGGTGATGGATTAAGCCCTGATCTTTGGACTGGGTAAGAGTGGTCTGCTTAATTCAGACACTCTGTTCATCACCACCCCCTTTTCTGAATCATTTTTGACCACTATAGGTGTGACAGGGTATACTCAGACATGAGTCCCTTTCTCACTGCACCATCAGGATTCAAGCAAGCCGGGCCGACGACGGCTGAAATGCCAGAATCCGGTCCCCGGTAGCTTGTCTCCTTTCTGGTGAACAATTGGCTTGGTAGTTTAGTCTGCCCGGTTCCCATGATGCACTGGGCCAGGGACAGACGGATTTGCATATAGCCAGGTTCTGAACTGGGATGGTGCAGTGAGATAAATAACGGTGATGGATTAAGCCCTGATCTTTGGACTGGGTAAGAGTGGTCTGCTTAATTCAGACACTCTGTTCATCACCACCACCCCCCCTTTTCTGAATCGTTTTTGGCCACTATAGGTGTGGCAGGGTATACTCAGACATGAGTCCCTTTCTCACTGCACCATCAGGATTCAAGCAAGCCGGGCCGACGACGGCTGAAATGCCAGAAACCGGTCCCCGGTAGCTTGTCTCCTTTCTGGTGAAGAATTGGCTTGGTAGTTTAGTCTGCCCATTTCCCATGATGCACTGGGCCAGGGACAGACTGATTTGCATATAGCCAGGTTCTGAACTGGGATGGTGCAGTGAGATAAATAACGGTGATGGATTAAGCCCTGATCTTTGGACTGGGTAAGAGTGGTCTGCTTAATTCAGACACTCTGTTCATCACCATCCCCTTTTCTGAATCGTTTTTGGCCACTATAGGTGTGTCAGGGTATACTCAGACATTTGTCCCTTTCTCACTGCACCATCAGGATTCAAGCAAGCCGGGCCGACGACGGCTGAAATGCCAGAAACCGGTCCCCGGTAGCTTGTCTCCTTTCTGGTGAAGAATTGGCTTGGTAGTTTAGTCTGCCCTGTTCCCATGATGCACTGGGCCAGGGACAGACTGATTTGCATATAGCCAGGTTCTGAACTGGGATGGTGCAGTGAGATAAATAACGGTGATGGATTAAGCCCTGATCTTTGGACTGGGTAAGAGTGGTCTGCTTAATTCAGACACTCTGTTCATCACCACCCCCTTTTCTGAATCGTTTTTGGCCACTATAGGTGTGGCAGGGTATACTTAGACATGAGTCCCTTTCTCACTGCACCATCAGGATTCAAGCAAGCCGGGCCGACGACGGCTGAAATGCCAGAAACCGGTCCCCGGTAGCTTGTCTCCTTTCTGGTGAAGAATTGGCTTGGTAGTTTAGTCTGCCCTGTTCCCATTATGCACTGGGCCAGGGACAGACTGATTTGCAAATAGCCAGGTTCTGAACTGGGATGGTGCAGTGAGATAAATAACGGTGATGGATTAAGCCCTGATCTTTGGACTGGGTAAGAGTGGTCTGCTTAATTCAGAAACTCTGTTCATCACCACCCCCTTTTCTGAATCGTTTTTGACCACTATAGGTGTTACAGGGTATACTCAGACATGAGTCCCTTTCTCACTGCACCATCAGGATTCAAGCAAGCCGGGCCGATGACGGCTGAAATGCCAGAAACCGGTCCCCGGTAGCTTGTCTCCTTTCTGGTGAAGAATTGGCTTGATAGTTTAGTCTGCCCTGTTCCCATGATGCACTGGGCCAGGGACAGACGGATTTGCATATAGCCAGGTTCTGAACTGGGATGGTGCAGTGAGATAAATAACGGTGATGGATTAATCCCTGATCTTTGGACTGGGTAAGAGTGGTCTGCTTAATTCAGACACTCTGTTCATCACCACCCCCTTTTCTGAATCGTTTTTGGCCACTATAGGTGTGGCAGGGTATACTCAGACATGAGTCCCTTTCTCACTGCACCATCAGGATTTAAGCAAGCCGGGCCGACGACGGCTGAAATGCCAAAAACCGGTCCCTGGTAGCTTGTCTCCTTTCTGGTGAAGAATTGGCTTGGTAGTTTAGTCTGCCCTGTTCCCATGATGCACTGGGCCAGGGACAGACTGATTTGCATATAGCCAGGTTCTGAACTGGGATGGTGCAGTGAGATAAATAACGGTGATGGATTAAGCCCTGATCTTTGGACTGGGTAAGAGTGGTCTGCTTAATTCAGACACTCTGTTCATCACCACCCCCTTTTCTGAATCGTTTTTGACCACTATAGGTGTGACAGGGTATACTCAGACATGAGTCCCTTTCTCACTGCACCATCAGGATTCAAGCAAGCCGGGCCGACGACGGCTGAAATGCCAGAATCCGGTCCCCGGTAGCTTGTCTCCTTTCTGGTGAACAATTGGCTTGGTAGTTTAGTCTGCCCGGTTCCCATGATGCACTGGGCCAGGGACAGACGGATTTGCATATAGCCAGGTTCTGAACTGGGATGGTGCAGTGAGATAAATAACGGTGATGGATTAAGCCCTGATCTTTGGACTGGGTAAGAGTGGTCTGCTTAATTCAGACACTCTGTTCATCACCACCACCCCCCCTTTTCTGAATCGTTTTTGGCCACTATAGGTGTGGCAGGGTATACTCAGACATGAGTCCCTTTCTCACTGCACCATCAGGATTCAAGCAAGCCGGGCCGACGACGGCTGAAATGCCAGAAACCGGTCCCCGGTAGCTTGTCTCCTTTCTGGTGAAGAATTGGCTTGGTAGTTTAGTCTGCCCATTTCCCATGATGCACTGGGCCAGGGACAGACTGATTTGCATATAGCCAGGTTCTGAACAGGGATGGTGCAGTGAGATAAATAACGGTGATGGATTAAGCCCTGATCTTTGGACTGGGTAAGAGTGGTCTGCTTAATTCAGACACTCTGTTCATCACCATCCCCTTTTCTGAATCGTTTTTGGCCACTATAGGTGTGTCAGGGTATACTCAGACATTTGTCCCTTTCTCACTGCACCATCAGGATTCAAGCAAGCCGGGCCGACGACGGCTGAAATGCCAGAAACCGGTCCCCGGTAGCTTGTCTCCTTTCTGGTGAAGAATTGGCTTGGTAGTTTAGTCTGCCCTGTTCCCATGATGCACTGGGCCAGGGACAGACTGATTTGCATATAGCCAGGTTCTGAACTGGGATGGTGCAGTGAGATAAATAACGGTGATGGATTAAGCCCTGATCTTTGGACTGGGTAAGAGTGGTCTGCTTAATTCAGACACTCTGTTCATCACCACCCCCTTTTCTGAATCGTTTTTGGCCACTATAGGTGATACAGGGTATACTCAGACATGAGTCCCTTTCTCACTGCACCATCAGGATTCAAGCAAGCCGGGCCGACGACGGCTGAAATGCCAGAAACCGGTCCCCGGTAGCTTGTCTCCTTTCTGGTGAAGAATTGGCTTGGTAGTTTAGTCTGCCCTGTTCCCAGGATGCACTGGGCCAGGGACAGACTAATTTGCATATAGCCAGGTTCTGAACTGGGATGGTGCATTGAGATAAATAACGGTGAAGGATTAAGCCCTGATCTTTGGACTGGGTAAGAGTGGTCTGCTTAATTCAGACACTCTGTTCATCACCACCCCCTTTTCTGAATCGTTTTTGGCCACTATAGGTGTGGCAGGGTATACTCAGACATCTGTCCCTTTCTCACTGCACCATCAGGATTCAAGCAAGCCGGGCCGACGATGGCTGAAATGCCAGAAACCGGTCCCCGGTAGCTTGTCTCCTTTCTGGTGAAGAATTGGCTTGGTAGTTTAGTCTGCCCTGTTCCCATGATGCACTGGGCCAGGGACAGACTGATTTGCATATAGCCAGGTTCTGAACTGGGATGGTGCAGTGAGATAAATAACGGTGATGGATTAATCCCTGATCTTTGGACTGGGTAAGAGTGGTCTGCTTAATTCAGACACTCTGTTCATCACCACCCCCTTTTCTGAATCGTTTTTGGCCACTATAGGTGTGACAGGGTATACTCAGACATGAGTCCCTTTCTCACTGCACCATCAGGATTCAAGCAAGCCGGGCCGACGACGGCTGAAATGCCAGAATCCGGTCCCCGGTAGCTTGTCTCCTTTCTGGTGAAGAATTGGCTTGGTAGTTTAGTCTGCCCGGTTCCCATGATGCACTGGGCCAGGGACAGACGGATTTGCATATAGCCAGGTTCTGAACTGGGATGGTGCAGTGAGATAAAAAACGGTGATGGATTAAGCCCTGATCTTTGGACTGGGTAAGAGTGGTCTGCTTAATTCAGACACTCTGTCCATCACCACCACCCCCCCCCCTTTTCTGAATCGTTTTTGGCCACTATAGGTGTGGCAGGGTATACTAAGACATGAGTCCCTTTCTCACTGCACCATCAGGATTCAAGCAAGCCGGGCCGACGACGGCTGAAATGCCAGAAACCGGTCCCCGGTAGCTTGTCTCCTTTCTGGTGAAGAATTGGCTTGGTAGTTTAGTCTGCCCTGTTCCCATGATGCACTGGGCCAGGGACAGACTGATTTGCATATAGCCAGGTTCTGAACTGGGATGGTGCAGTGAGATAAATAACGGTGATGGATTAAGCCCTGATCTTTGGACTGGGTAAGAGTGGTCTGCTTAATTCAGACACTCTGTTCATCACCATCCCCTTTTCTGAATCGTTTTTGGCCACTATAGGTGTGTCAGGGTATACTCAGACATTTGTCCCTTTCTCACTGCACCATCAGGATTCAAGCAAGCCGGGCCGACGACGGCTGAAATGCCAGAAACCGGTCCCCGGTAGCTTGTCTCCTTTCTGGTGAAGAATTGGCTTGGTAGTTTAGTCTGCCCTGTTCCCATGATGCACTGGGCCAGGGACAGACTGATTTGCATATAGCCAGGTTCTGAACTGGGATGGTGCAGTGAGATAAATAACGGTGATGGATTAAGCCCTGATCTTTGGACTGGGTAAGAGTGGTCTGCTTAATTCAGACACTCTGTTCATCACCACCCCCTTTTCTGAATCGTTTTTGGCCACTATAGGTGTGGCAGGGTATACTTAGACATGAGTCCCTTTCTCACTGCACCATCAGGATTCAAGCAAGCCGGGCCGACGACGGCTGAAATGCCAGAAACCGGTCCCCGGTAGCTTGACTCCTTTCTGGTGAAGAATTGGCTTGGTAGTTTAGTCTGCCCTGTTCCCATTATGCACTGGGCCAGGGACAGACTGATTTGCAAATAGCCAGGTTCTGAACTGGGATGGTGCAGTGAGATAAATAACGGTGATGGATTAAGCCCTGATCTTTGGACTGGGTAAGAGTGGTCTGCTTAATTCAGAAACTCTGTTCATCACCACCCCCTTTTCTGAATCATTTTTGACCACTATAGGTGTTACAGGGTATACTCAGACATGAGTCCCTTTCTCACTGCACCATCAGGATTCAAGCAAGCCGGGCCGATGACGGCTGAAATGCCAGAAACCGGTCCCCAGTAGCTTGTCTCCTTTCTGGTGAAGAATTGGCTTGATAGTTTAGTCTGCCCTGTTCCCATGATGCACTGGGCCAGGGACAGACGGATTTGCATATAGCCAGGTTCTGAACTGGGATGGTGCAGTGAGATAAATAACGGTGATGGATTAATCCCTGATCTTTGGACTGGGTAAGAGTGGTCTGCTTAATTCAGACACTCTGTTCATCACCACCCCCTTTTCTGAATCGTTTTTGGCCACTATAGGTGTGGCAGGGTATACTCAGACATGAGTCCCTTTCTCACTGCACCATCAGGATTCAAGCAAGCCGGGCCGACGACGGCTGAAATGCCAGAATCCGGTCCCCGGTAGCTTGTCTCCTTTCTGGTGAACAATTGGCTTGGTAGTTTAGTCTGCCCGGTTCCCATGATGCACTGGGCCAGGGACAGACGGATTTGCATATAGCCAGGTTCTGAACTGGGATGGTGCAGTGAGATAAATAACGGTGATGGATTAAGCCCTGATCTTTGGACTGGGTAAGAGTGGTCTGCTTAATTCAGACACTCTGTTCATCACCACCACCCCCCCTTTTCTGAATCGTTTTTGGCCACTATAGGTGTGGCAGGGTATACTCAGACATGAGTCCCTTTCTCACTGCACCATCAGGATTCAAGCAAGCCGGGCCGACGACGGCTGAAATGCCAGAAACCGGTCCCCGGTAGCTTGTCTCCTTTCTGGTGAAGAATTGGCTTGGTAGTTTAGTCTGCCCTGTTCCCATGATGCACTGGGCCAGGGACAGACTGATTTGCATATAGCCAGGTTCTGAACAGGGATGGTGCAGTGAGATAAATAACGGTGATGGATTAAGCCCTGATCTTTGGACTGGGTAAGAGTGGTCTGCTTAATTCAGACACTCTGTTCATCACCATCCCCTTTTCTGAATCGTTTTTGGCCACTATAGGTGTGGCAGGGTATACTCAGACATGAGTCCCTTTCTCACTGCACCATCAGGATTTAAGCAAGCCGGGCCGACGACGGCTGAAATGCCAGAAACCGGTCCCTGGTAGCTTGTCTCCTTTCTGGTGAAGAATTGGCTTGGTAGTTTAGTCTGCCCTGTTCCCATGATGCACTGGGCCAGGGACAGACTGATTTGCATATAGCCAGGTTCAGAACTGGGATGGTGCAGTGAGATAAATAACGGTGATGGATTAAGCCCTGATCTTTGGACTGGGTAAGAGTGGTCTGCTTAATTCAGACACTCTGTTCATCACCACCCCCTTTTCTGAATCGTTTTTGGCCACTATAGGTGTGACAGGGTATACTCAGACATGAGTCCCTTTCTCACTGCACCATCAGGATTCAAGCAAGCCGGGCCGACGACGGCTGAAATGCCAGAATCCGGTCCCCGGTAGCTTGTCTCCTTTCTGGTGAAGAATTGGCTTGGTAGTTTAGTCTGCCCGGTTCCCATGATGCACTGGGCCAGGGACAGACGGATTTGCATATAGCCAGGTTCTGAACTGGGATGGTGCAGTGAGATAAAAAACGGTGATGGATTAAGCCCTGATCTTTGGACTGGGTAAGAGTGGTCTCCTTAATTCAGACACTCTGTTCATCACCACCACCCCCCCCCCCCTTTTCTGAATCGTTTTTGGCCACTATAGGTGTGGCAGGGTATACTAAGACATGAGTCCCTTTCTCACTGCACCATCAGGATTCAAGCAAGCCGGGCCGACGACGGCTGAAATGCCAGAAACCGGTCCCCGGTAGCTTGTCTCCTTTCTGGTGAAGAATTGGCTTGGTAGTTTAGTCTGCCCTGTTCCCATGATGCACTGGGCCAGGGACAGACTGATTTGCATATAGCCAGGTTCTGAACTGGGATGGTGCAGTGAGATAAATAACGGTGATGGATTAAGCCCTGATCTTTGGACTGGGTAAGAGTGGTCTGCTTAATTCAGACACTCTGTTCATCACCATCCCCTTTTCTGAATCGTTTTTGGCCACTATAGGTGTGTCAGGGTATACTCAGACATTTGTCCCTTTCTCACTGCACCATCAGGATTCAAGCAAGCCGGGCCGACGACGGCTGAAATGCCAGAAACCGGTCCCCGGTAGCTTGTCTCCTTTCTGGTGAAGAATTGGCTTGGTAGTTTAGTCTGCCCTGTTCCCATGATGCACTGGGCCAGGGACAGACTGATTTGCATATAGCCAGGTTCTGAACTGGGATGGTGCAGTGAGATAAATAACGGTGATGGATTAAGCCCTGATCTTTGGACTGGGTAAGAGTGGTCTGCTTAATTCAGACACTCTGTTCATCACCACCCCCTTTTCTGAATCGTTTTTGGCCACTATAGGTGTGGCAGGGTATACTTAGACATGAGTCCCTTTCTCACTGCACCATCAGGATTCAAGCAAGCCGGGCCGACGACGGCTGAAATGCCAGAAACCGGTCCCCGGTAGCTTGTCTCCTTTCTGGTGAAGAATTGGCTTGGTAGTTTAGTCTGCCCTGTTCCCATTATGCACTGGGCCAGGGACAGACTGATTTGCAAATAGCCAGGTTCTGAACTGGGATGGTGCAGTGAGATAAATAACGGTGATGGATTAAGCCCTGATCTTTGGACTGGGTAAGAGTGGTCTGCTTAATTCAGAAACTCTGTTCATCACCACCCCCTTTTCTGAATCGTTTTTGACCACTATAGGTGTTACAGGGTATACTCAGACATGAGTCCCTTTCTCACTGCACCATCAGGATTCAAGCAAGCCGGGCCGATGACGGCTGAAATGCCAGAAACCGGTCCCCGGTAGCTTGTCTCCTTTCTGGTGAAGAATTGGCTTGATAGTTTAGTCTGCCCTGTTCCCATGATGCACTGGGCCAGGGACAGACGGATTTGCATATAGCCAGGTTCTGAACTGGGATGGTGCAGTGAGATAAATAACGGTGATGGATTAATCCCTGATCTTTGGACTGGGTAAGAGTGGTCTGCTTAATTCAGACACTCTGTTCATCACCACCCCCTTTTCTGAATCGTTTTTGGCCACTATAGGTGTGGCAGGGTATACTCAGACATGAGTCCCTTTCTCACTGCACCATCAGGATTTAAGCAAGCCGGGCCGACGACGGCTGAAATGCCAAAAACCGGTCCCTGGTAGCTTGTCTCCTTTCTGGTGAAGAATTGGCTTGGTAGTTTAGTCTGCCCTGTTCCCATGATGCACTGGGCCAGGGACAGACTGATTTGCATATAGCCAGGTTCTGAACTGGGATGGTGCAGTGAGATAAATAACGGTGATGGATTAAGCCCTGATCTTTGGACTGGGTAAGAGTGGTCTGCTTAATTCAGACACTCTGTTCATCACCACCCCCTTTTCTGAATCGTTTTTGACCACTATAGGTGTGACAGGGTATACTCAGACATGAGTCCCTTTCTCACTGCACCATCAGGATTCAAGCAAGCCGGGCCGACGACGGCTGAAATGCCAGAATCCGGTCCCCGGTAGCTTGTCTCCTTTCTGGTGAACAATTGGCTTGGTAGTTTAGTCTGCCCGGTTCCCATGATGCACTGGGCCAGGGACAGACGGATTTGCATATAGCCAGGTTCTGAACTGGGATGGTGCAGTGAGATAAATAACGGTGATGGATTAAGCCCTGATCTTTGGACTGGGTAAGAGTGGTCTGCTTAATTCAGACACTCTGTTCATCACCACCACCCCCCCTTTTCTGAATCGTTTTTGGCCACTATAGGTGTGGCAGGGTATACTCAGACATGAGTCCCTTTCTCACTGCACCATCAGGATTCAAGCAAGCCGGGCCGACGACGGCTGAAATGCCAGAAACCGGTCCCCGGTAGCTTGTCTCCTTTCTGGTGAAGAATTGGCTTGGTAGTTTAGTCTGCCCATTTCCCATGATGCACTGGGCCAGGGACAGACTGATTTGCATATAGCCAGGTTCTGAACAGGGATGGTGCAGTGAGATAAATAACGGTGATGGATTAAGCCCTGATCTTTGGACTGGGTAAGAGTGGTCTGCTTAATTCAGACACTCTGTTCATCACATCCCCTTTTCTGAATCGTTTTTGGCCACTATAGGTGTGTCAGGGTATACTCAGACATTTGTCCCTTTCTCACTGCACCATCAGGATTCAAGCAAGCCGGGCTGACGACGGCTGAAATGCCAGAAACCGGTCCCCGGTAGCTTGTCTCCTTTCTGGTGAAGAATTGGCTTGGTAGTTTAGTCTGCCCTGTTCCCATGATGCACTGGGCCAGGGACAGACTGATTTGCATATAGCCAGGTTCTGAACTGGGATGGTGCAGTGAGATAAATAACGGTGATGGATTAAGCCCTGATCTTTGGACTGGGTAAGAGTGGTCTGCTTAATTCAGACACTCTGTTCATCACCACCCCCTTTTCTGAATCGTTTTTGGCCACTATAGGTGTGGCAGGGTATACTTAGACATGAGTCCCTTTCTCACTGCACCATCAGGATTCAAGCAAGCCGGGCCGACGACGGCTGAAATGCCAGAAACCGGTCCCCGGTAGCTTGTCTCCTTTCTGGTGAAGAATTGGCTTGGTAGTTTAGTCTGCCCTGTTCCCATTATGCACTGGGCCAGGGACAGACTGATTTGCAAATAGCCAGGTTCTGAACTGGGATGGTGCAGTGAGATAAATAACGGTGATGGATTAAGCCCTGATCTTTGGACTGGGTAAGAGTGGTCTGCTTAATTCAGACACTCTGTTCATCACCACCCCCTTTTCTGAATCGTTTTTGACCACTATAGGTGTTACAGGGTATACTCAGACATGAGTCCCTTTCTCACTGCACCATCAGGATTCAAGCAAGCCGGGCCGACGACGGCTAAAATGCCAGAAACCGGTCCCCGGTAGCTTGTCTCCTTTCTGGTGAAGAATTGGCTTGATAGTTTAGTCTGCCCTGTTCCCATGATGCACTGGGCCAGGGACAGACGGATTTGCATATAGCCAGGTTCTGAACTGGGATGGTGCAGTGAGATAAATAACGGTGATGGATTAAGCCCTGATCTTTGGACTGGGTAAGTGTGGTCTGCCTAATTCAGACACTCTGTTCATCACCACCCCCTTTCCTGAATCGTTTTTGGCCACTATAGGTGTGGCAGGGTATACTCAGACATGAGTCCCTTTCTCACTGCACCATCAGGATTCAAGCAAGCCGGGCCAACGACGGCTGAAATGCCAGAAACCGGTCCCCGGTAGCTTGTCTCCTTTCTGGTGAAGAATTGGCTTGGTAGTTTAGTCTGCCCTGTTCCCATGATGCACTGGGCCAGGGACAGACTGATTTGCATATAGCCAGGTTCTGAACTGGGATGGTGCAGTGAGATAAATAACGGTGATGGATTAAGCCCTGATCTTTGGACTGGGTAAGAGTGGTCTGCTTAATTCAGACACTCTGTTCATCACCACCACCCCCCCTTTCTGAATCGTTTTTGGCCACTATAGGTGTGGCAGGGTATACTCAGACATGAGTCCCTTTCTCACTGCACCATCAGGATTCAAGCAAGCCGGGCCGACGATGGCTGAAATGCCAGAAACCGGTCCCCGGTAGCTTGTCTCCTTTCTGGTGAAGAATTGGCTTGGTAGTTTAGTATGCCCTTTTCCCATGATGCACTGGGCCAGGGACAGACTGATTTGCATATAGCCAGGTTCTGAACTGGGATGGTGCAGTGAGATAAATAACGGTGATGGATTAAGCCCTGATCTTTGGACTGGGTAAGAGTGGTCTGCTTAATTCAGACACTCTGTTCATCACCACCACCCCCCCTTTCTGAATCGTTTTTGGCCACTATAGGTGTGGCAGGGTATACTCAGACATGAGTCCCTTTCTCACTGCACCATCAGGATTCAAGCAAGCCGGGCCGACGACGGCTGAAATGCCAGAAACCGGTCCCCGGTAGCTTGTCTCCTTTCTGGTGAAGAATTGGCTTGGTAGTTTAGTCTGCCCTGTTCCCATGATGCACTGGGCCAGGGACAGACTGATTTGCATATAGCCAGGTTCTGAACTGGGATGGTGCAGTGAGATAAATAACGGTGATGGATTAAGCCCTGATCTTTGGACTGGGTAAGAGTGGTCTGCTTAATTCAGACACTCTGTTCATCACCACCCCCTTTTCTGAATCGTTTTTGGCCACTATAGGTGTGGCAGGGTATACTCAGACATGAGTCCCTTTCTCACTGCACCATCAGGATTCAAGCAATCCGGGCTGACGACTGCTGAAATGCCAGAAACCGGTCCTCGGTAGCTTGTCTCCTTTCTGGTGAAGAATTGGCTTGGTAGTTTTGTCTGCCCTGTTCCATGATGCACTGGGCCACGGACAGACTGATTTGCATATAGCCAGGTTCTGATCTGGGATGGTGCAGTGAGATAAATAACGGTGATGGATTATGCCCTGATCTTTGGACTGGGTAAGAGTTGTCTGCTTAATTCAGACACTCTGTTCATCACCACCCCCTTTTCTGAATCGTTTTTGGCCACTATAGGTGTGGCAGGGTATACTCAGACATGAGTCCCTTTCTCACTGCACCATCAGGATTCAAGCAAGCCGGGCCGACGACGGCTGAAATGCCAGAAACCGATCCCCGGTAGCTTGTCTCCTTTCTGGTGAAGAATTGGCTTGGTAGTTTAGTCTGCCCTGTTTCCATGATGCACTGGGCCAGGGACAGACTGATTTGCATATAGACAGGTTCTGAACTGGGATGGTGCAGTGAGATAAATAACGGTGATGGTTTAAGCCCTGATCTTTGGACTGGGTAAGAGTGGTCTGCTTAATTCAGACACTCTGTTCATCGCCACCCCCTTTTCTGAATCGTTTTTGGCCACTATAGGTGTGGCAGGGTATAATCAGACATGAGTCCCTTTCTCACTGCACCTTCAGGATTTAAGCAAGCCGGGCCGACGGCGGCTGAAATGCCAGAAACCGGTCCCCGGTAGCTTGTCTCCTTTCTGGTGAAGAATTGGCTTGGTAGTTTAGTCTGCCCTGTTCCCATGATGCACTGGGCCAGGGACAGACTGATTTGCATATAGCCAGGTTCTGAACTGGGATGGTGCAGTGAGATAAATAACGGTGATGGATTAAGCCCTGATCTTTGGACTGGGTAAGAGTGGTCTGCTTAATTCAGACACTCTGTTCATCACCACCCCCTTCTCTGAATCGTTTTTGGCCACTATAGGTGTGGCAGGGTATACTCAGACATGAGTCCCTTTCTCACTGCACCATCAGGATTCAAGCAAGCCGGGCCGACGACAGCTGAAATGCCAGAAACCGGTCCCCGGTAGCTTGTCTCCTTTCTGGTGAAGAATTGGCTTAGTAGTTTAGTCTGCCCTGTTCCCATGATGCACTGGGCCAGGGACAGACTGATTTGCATATAGCCAGGTTCTGAACTGGGATGGTGCAGTGAGATAAATAACGGTGATGGATTAAGCCTTGATCCTTGGACTGGGTAAGAGTGGTCTGCTTAATTCAGACACTCTGTTCATCACCACCCCCTTTTCTGAATCGTTTTTGGCCACTATAGGTGTGGCAGGGTATACTCAGACATGAGTCCCTTTCTCACTGCACCATCAGGATTCAAGCAAGCCGGGCCGACGACGGCTGAAATGCCAGAAACCGGTCCCCGGTAGCTTGTCTCTTTTCTGGTGAAGAATTGGCTTGGTAGTTTAGTCTGCCCTGTTCCCATGATGCACTGGGCCAGGGACAGACTGATTTGCATATAGCCAGGTTCTGAACTGGGATGGTGCAGTAAGATAAATAACAGTGATGGATTAAGCCCTGTTCTTTGGACTGGGTAAGAGTGGTCTGCTTAATTCAGACACTCTGTTCATCACCACCCCCTTTTCTGAATCGTTTTTGGCCACTATAGGTGTGCCAGGGTATACTCAGACATGAGTCCCTTTCTCACTGCACCATCAGGATTCAAGCAAGCCGGGCCGACGACGGCTGAAATGCCAGAAACCGGTCCCCGGTAGCTTGTCTCCTTTCTGGTGAAGAATTGGCTTGGTACTTGGTAGTTTAGTCTGCCCTTTTCCCATGATGCACTGGGCCAGGGACAGACTGATTTGCGTATAGCCAGGTTGTGAACTGGGATGGTGCAGTGAGATAAATAACGGTGATGGATTAGGCCATGATCTTTGGACTGGGTAAGAGTGGTCTGCTTAATTCAGACACTCTGTTCATCACCACCACCCCCCTTTTCTGAATCGTTTTTGGCCACTATAGGTGTGGCAGGGTATACTCAGACATGAGTCCCTTTTTCACTGTACCATCAGGATTCAAGCAAGCCGGGCCGACGACGGCTGAAATGCCAGAAACCGGTCCCCGGTAGCTTGTCTCCTTTCTGGTGAAGAATTGGCTTGGTAGTTTAGTCTGCCCTGTTCCCATGATGCACTGGGCCAGGGACAGACTGATTTGCATATAGCCAGGTTCTGAACTGGGATGGTGCAGTGAGATAAATAACGGTGATGGATTAAGCCCTGATCTTTGGACTGGGTAAGAGTGGTCTGCTTAATTCAGACACTCTGTTCATCACCACCACCTTTTCTGAATCGTTTTTGGCCACTATAGGTGTGGCAGGGTATACTCAGACATGAGTCCCTTTCTCACTGCACCATCAGGATTCAAGCAAGCCGGGCCGACGACGGCTGAAATGCCAGAAACCGGTCCGCAGTAGCTTGTCTCCTTTCTGGTGAAGAATTGGCTTGGTAGTTTAGTCTGCCCTGTTCCCATGATGCACTGGGCCAGGGACAGACTGATTTGCATATAGCCAGGTTCTGAACTGGGATGGTGCAGTGAGATAAATAACGGTGATAGATTAAGCCCTGATCTTTGGACTGGGTAAGAGTGGTCTGCTTAATTCAGACACTCTGTTCATCACCACCCCCTTTTCTGAATCGTTTTTGGCCACTATAGGTGTTACAGGGTATACTCAGACATGAGTCCCTTTCTCACTGCACCATCAGGATTCAAGCAAGCCGGGCCGACGATGGCTGAAATGCCAGAAACCGGTCCCCGGTAGCTTGTCTCCTTTCTGGTGAAGAATTGGCTTCGTAGTTTAGTCTGCCCTGTTCCCATGATGCACTGGGCCAGGGACAGACTGATTTGCATATAGCCAGGTTCTGAACTGGGATGGTGCAGTAAGATAAATAACAGTGATGGATTAAGCCCTGTTCTTTGGACTGGGTAAGAGTGGTCTGCTTAATTCAGACACTCTGTTCATCACCACCCCCTTTTCTGAATCGTTTTTGGCCACTATAGGTGTGGCAGGGTATACTCAGACATGAGTCCCTTTCTCACTGCACCATCAGGATTCAAGCAAGCCGGGCCGACGACGGCTGAAATGCCAGAAACCGGTCCCCGGTAGCTTGTCTCTTTTCTGGTGAAGAATTGGCTTGGTAGTTTAGTCTGCCCTGTTCCCATGATGCACTGGGCCAGGGACAGACTGATTTGCATATAGCCAGGTTCTGAACTGGGATGGTGCAGTAAGATAAATAACAGTGATGGATTAAGCCCTGTTCTTTGGACTGGGTAAGAGTGGTCTGCTTAATTCAGACACTCTGTTCATCACCACCCCCTTTTCTGAATCGTTTTTGGCCACTATAGGTGTGCCAGGGTATACTCAGACATGAGTCCCTTTCTCACTGCACCATCAGGATTCAAGCAAGCCGGGCTGACGACGGCTGAAATGCCAGAAACCGGTCCCCGGTAGCTTGTCTCCTTTCTGGTGAAGAATTGGCTTGGTAGTTTAGTCTGCCCTGTTCCCATGATGCACTGGGCCAGGGACAGACTGATTTGCATATAGCCAGGTGCTGAACTGGGATGGTGCAGTGAGATAAATAACGGTGATGGATTAAGCCCTGATCTTTGGACTGGGTAAGAGTGGTCTGCTTAATTCAGACACTCTGTTCATCACCACCCCCTTTTCTGAATCGTTTTTGGCCACTATAGGTGTGGCAGGGTATACTCAGACATGAGTCCCTTTCTCACTGCACCATCAGGATTCAAGCAATCCGGGCTGACGACTGCTGAAATGCCAGAAACCGGTCCTCGGTAGCTTGTCTCCTTTCTGGTGAAGAATTGGCTTGGTAGTTTTGTCTGCCCTGTTCCATGATGCACTGGGCCACGGACAGACTGATTTGCATATAGCCAGGTTCTGATCTGGGATGGTGCAGTGAGATAAATAACGGTGATGGATTATGCCCTGATCTTTGGACTGGGTAAGAGTGGTCTGCTTAATTCAGACACTCTGTTCATCACCACCCCCTTTTCTGAATCGTTTTTGGCCACTATAGGTGTGGCAGGGTATACTCAGACATGAGTCCCTTTTTTACTGCACCATCAGGATTCAAGCAAGCCGGGCCGACGACGGCTGAAATGCCAGAAACCGGTCCCCGGTAGCTTGTCTCCTTTCTGGTGAAGAATTGGCTTGGTAGTTTAGTCTGCCCTGTTTCCATGATGCACTGGGCCAGGGACAGACTGATTTGCATATAGACAGGTTCTGAACTGGGATGGTGCAGTGAGATAAATAACGGTGATGGTTTAAGCCCTGATCTTTGGACTGGGTAAGAGTGGTCTGCTTAATTCAGACACTCTGTTCATCGCCACCCCCTTTTCTGAATCGTTTTTGGCCACTATAGGTGTGGCAGGGTATAATCAGACATGAGTCCCTTTCTCACTGCACCTTCAGGATTTAAGCAAGCCGGGCCGACGGCGGCTGAAATGCCAGAAACCGGTCCCCGGTAGCTTGTCTCCTTTCTGGTGAAGAATTGGCTTGGTAGTTTAGTCTGCCCTGTTCGCATGATGCACTGGGCCAGGGACAGACTGATTTGCATATAGCCAGGTTCTGAACTGGGATGGTGCAGTGAGATAAATAACGGTGATGGATTAAGCCCTGATCTTTGGACTGGGTAAGAGTGGTCTGCTTAATTCAGACACTCTGTTCATCACCACCCCCTTCTCTGAATCGTTTTTGGCCACTATAGGTGTGGCAGGGTATACTCAGACATGAGTCCCTTTCTCACTGCACCATCAGGATTCAAGCAAGCCGGGCCGACGACAGCTGAAATGCCAGAAACCGGTCCCCGGTAGCTTGTCTCCTTTCTGGTGAAGAATTGGCTTAGTAGTTTAGTCTGCCCTGTTCCCATGATGCACTGGGCCAGGGACAGACTGATTTGCATATAGCCAGGTTCTGAACTGGGATGGTGCAGTGAGATAAATAACGGTGATGGATTAAGCCTTGATCCTTGGACTGGGTAAGAGTGGTCTGCTTAATTCAGACACTCTGTTCATCACCACCCCCTTTTCTGAATCGTTTTTGGCCACTATAGGTGTGGCAGGGTATACTCAGACATGAGTCCCTTTCTCACTGCACCATCAGGATTCAAGCAAGCCGGGCCGACGACGGCTGAAATGCCAGAAACCGGTCCCCGGTAGCTTGTCTCTTTTCTGGTGAAGAATTGGCTTGGTAGTTTAGTCTGCCCTGTTCCCATGATGCACTGGGCCAGGGACAGACTGATTTGCATATAGCCAGGTTCTGAACTGGGATGGTGCAGTAAGATAAATAACAGTGATGGATTAAGCCCTGTTCTTTGGACTGGGTAAGAGTGGTCTGCTTAATTCAGACACTCTGTTCATCACCACCCCCTTTTCTGAATCGTTTTTGGCCACTATAGGTGTGCCAGGGTATACTCAGACATGAGTCCCTTTCTCACTGCACCATCAGGATTCAAGCAAGCCGGGACGACGACGGCTGAAATGCCAGAAACCGGTCCCTGGTAGCTTGTCTCCTTTCTGGTGAAGAATTGGCTTGGTACTTGGTAGTTTAGTCTGCCCTTTTCCCATGATGCACTGGGCCAGGGACAGACTGATTTGCGTATAGCCAGGTTGTGAACTGGGATGGTGCAGTGAGATAAATAACGGTGATAGATTAAGCCCTGATCTTTGGACTGGGTAAGAGTGGTCTGCTTAATTCAGACACTCTGTTCATCACCACCCCCTTTTCTGAATCGTTTTTGGCCACTATAGGTGTTACAGGGTATACTCAGACATGAGTCCCTTTCTCACTGCACCATCAGGATTCAAGCAAGCCGGGCCGACGATGGCTGAAATGCCAGAAACCGGTCCCCGGTAGCTTGTCTCCTTTCTGGTGAAGAATTGGCTTGGTAGTTTAGTCAGCCCTGTTCGCATGATGCACTGGGCCAGGGACAGACTGATTTGCATATAGCCAGGTTCTGAACTGGGATGGTGCAGTGAGATAAATAACGGTGATGGATTAAGCCCTGATCTTTGGACTGGGTAAGAGTGGTCTGCTTAACTCAGACACTCTGTTCATCACCACCCCCTTTTCTGAATCGTTTTTGGCCACTATAGGTGTGGCAGGGTATACTCAGACATGAGTCCCTTTCTCACTGCACCATCAGGATTCAAGCAAGCCGGGCCGACGACGGCTGAAATGCCAGAAACTGGTCCCCGGTAGCTTGTCTCCTTTCTGGGGAAGAATTGGCTTGGTAGTTTAGTCTGCCCTGTTCCCATGATGCACTGGGCCAGGGACAGACTGATTTGCATATAGCCAGTTTCTGAACTGGGATGGTGCAGTGAGATAAATAACGGTGATGGATTAAGCCCTGATCTTTGGACTGGGTAAGAGTGGTCTGCTTAATTCAGACACTCTGTTCATCACCACCACCTTTTCTGAATCGTTTTTGGCCACTATAGGTGTGGCAGGGTATACTCAGACATGAGTCCCTTTCTCACTGCACCATCAGGATTCAAGCAAGCCGGGCCGACGACGGCTGAAATGCCAGAAACCGGTCCGCAGTAGCTTGTCTCCTTTCTGGTGAAGAATTGGCTTGGTAGTTTAGTCTGCCCTGTTCCCATGATGCACTGGGCCAGGGACAGACTGATTTGCATATAGCCAGGTTCTGAACTGGGATGGTGCAGTGAGATAAATAACGGTGATAGATTAAGCCCTGATCTTTGGACTGGGTAAGAGTGGTCTGCTTAATTCAGACACTCTGTTCATCACCACCCCCTTTTCTGAATCGTTTTTGGCCACTATAGGTGTTACAGGGTATACTCAGACATGAGTCCCTTTCTCACTGCACCATCAGGATTCAAGCAAGCCGGGCCGACGATGGCTGAAATGCCAGAAACCGGTCCCCGGTAGCTTGTCTCCTTTCTGGTGAAGAATTGGCTTGGTAGTTTAGTCTGCCCTGTTCCCATGATGCACTGGGCCAGGGACAGACTGATTTGCATATAGCCAGGTTCTGAACTGGGATGGTGCAGTAAGATAAATAACAGTGATGGATTAAGCCCTGTTCTTTGGACTGGGTAAGAGTGGTCTGCTTAATTCAGACACTCTGTTCATCACCACCCCCTTTTCTGAATCGTTTTTGGCCACTATAGGTGTGGCAGGGTATACTCAGACATGAGTCCCTTTCTCACTGCACCATCAGGATTCAAGCAAGCCGGGCCGACGACGGCTGAAATGCCAGAAACCGGTCCCCGGTAGCTTGTCTCTTTTCTGGTGAAGAATTGGCTTGGTAGTTTAGTCTGTCCTGTTCCCATGATGCACTGGGCCAGGGACAGACTGATTTGCATATAGCCAGGTTCTGAACTGGGATGGTGCAGTAAGATAAATAACAGTGATGGATTAAGCCCTGTTCTTTGGACTGGGTAAGAGTGGTCTGCTTAATTCAGACACTCTGTTCATCACCACCCCCTTTTCTGAATCGTTTTTGGCCACTATAGGTGTGCCAGGGTATACTCAGACATGAGTCCCTTTCTCACTGCACCATCAGGATTCAAGCAAGCCGGGCCGACGACGGCTGAAATGCCAGAAACCGGTCCCCGGTAGCTTGTCTCCTTTCTGGTGAAGAATTGGCTTGGTACTTGGTAGTTTAGTCTGCCCTTTTCCCATGATGCACTGGGCCAGGGACAGACTGATTTGCGTATAGCCAGGTTCTGAACTGGGATGGTGCAGTGAGATAAATAACGGTGATGGATTAAGCCCTGATCGTTGGACTGGGTAAGAGTGGTCTGCTTAATTCAGACACTCTGTTCATCACCACCCCCTTTTCTGAATCGTTTTTGGCCACTATAGGTGTGGCAGGGTATACTCAGACATGAGTCTCTTTCTCACTGCACCATCAGGATTCAAGCAAGCCGGGCCGACTACGGCTGAAATGCCAGAATCCGGTCCCCGGTAGCTTGACTCCTTTCTGGTGAAGAATTGGCTTGGTAGTTTAGTCTGCCCTGTTCCCATGATGCACTGGGCCAGGGACAGACTGATTTGCATATAGCCAGGTTGTGAACTGGGATGGTGCAGTGAGATAAATAACGGTGATGGATTAGGCCATGATCTTTGGACTGGGTAAGAGTGGTCTGCTTAATTCAGACACTCTGTTCATCACCACCACCCCCCTTTTCTGAATCGTTTTTGGCCACTATAGGTGTGGCAGGGTATACTCAGACATGAGTCCCTTTTTCACTGTACCATCAGGATTCAAGCAAGCCGGGCCGACGACGGCTGAAATGCCAGAAACCAGTCCCCGGTAGCTTGTCTCCTTTCTGGTGAAGAATTGGCTTGGTAGTTTAGTCAGCCCTGTTCGCATGATGCACTGGGCCAGGGACAGACTGATTTGCATATAGCCAGGTTCTGAACTGGGATGGTGCAGTGAGATAAATAACGGTGATGGATTAAGCCCTGATCTTTGGACTGGGTAAGAGTGGTCTGCTTAACTCAGACACTCTGTTCATCACCACCCCCTTTTCTGAATCGTTTTTGGCCACTATAGGTGTGGCAGGGTATACTCAGACATGAGTCCCTTTCTCACTGCACCATCAGGATTCAAGCAAGCCGGGCAGACGATGGCTGAAATGCCAGAAACTGGTCCCTGGTAGCTTGTCTCCTTTCTGGTGAAGAATTGGCTTGGTAGTTTAGTCTGCCCTGTTCCCATGATGCACTGGGCCAGGGACAGACTGATTTGCATATAGCCAGGTTCTGAACTGGGATGGTGCAGTGAGATAAATAACGGTGATGGATTAAGCCCTGATCTTTGGACTGGGTAAGAGTGGTCTGCTTAATTCAGACACTCTGTTCATCACCACCACCTTTTCTGAATCGTTTTTGGCCACTATAGGTGTGGCAGGGTATACTCAGACATGAGTCCCTTTCTCACTGCACCATCAGGATTCAAGCAAGCCGGGCCGACGACGGCTGAAATGCCAGAAACCGGTCCGCAGTAGCTTGTCTCCTTTCTGGTGAAGAATTGGCTTGGTAGTTTAGTCTGCCCTGTTCCCATGATGCACTGGGCCAGGGACAGACTGATTTGCATATAGCCAGGTTCTGAACTGGGATGGTGCAGTGAGATAAATAACGGTGATAGATTAAGCCCTGATCTTTGGACTGGGTAAGAGTGGTCTGCTTAATTCAGACACTCTGTTCATCACCACCCCCTTTTCTGAATCGTTTTTGGCCACTATAGGTGTTACAGGGTATACTCAGACATGAGTCCCTTTCTCACTGCACCATCAGGATTCAAGCAAGCCGGGCCGACGATGGCTGAAATGCCAGAAACCGGTCCCCGGTAGCTTGTCTCCTTTCTGGTGAAGAATTGGCTTGGTAGTTTAGTCTGCCCTGTTCCCATGATGCACTGGGCCAGGGAAAGACTGATTTACATATAGCCAGGTTCTGAACTGGGATGGTGCAGTGAGATAATTAACGGTGATGGATTAAGCCCTGATCTTTGGACTGGGTAAGAGTGGTCTGCTTAATTCAGACACTCTGTTCATCACCACCCCCTTTTCTGAATCGTTTTTGGCCACTATAGGTGTGGCAGGGTATTCTCAGACATGAGTCCCTTTCTCACTGCACCATCAGGATTCAAGCAAGCCGGGCCGACGACGGCTGAAATGCCAGAAACCGGTCCCCGGTAGCTTGTCTCCTTTCTGGTGAAGAATTGGCTTGGTAGTTTAGTCTGCCCTGTTCACATGATGCACTGGGCCAGGGACAGACTGATTTGCATATAGCCAGGTTCTGAACTGGGATGGTGCAGTGAGATAAATAACGGTGATGGATTAAGCCCTGATCTTTTGACTGGGTAAGAGTGGTCTGCTTAATTCAGACACTCTGTTCATCACCACCCCCTTTTCTGAATCGTTTTTGGCCACTATAGGTGTGGCAGGGTATACTCAGACATGAGTCCCTTTCTCACTGCACCATCAGGATTCAAGCAAGCCGGGCCGACGACGGCTGAAATGCCAGAAACCGGTCCCCGGTAGCTTGTCTCCTTTCTGGTGAAGAATTGGCTTGGTAGTTTAGTCTGCCCTGTTCCCATGATGCACTGGGCCAGGGACAGACTGATTTGCATATAGCCAGGTTCTGAACTGGGATGGTGCAGTGAGATAAATGAAGTTTAATCAAAAAAGGACTAGCTGCTTTTAGGGGGGGGTTTGACAAGATTAGTATTGCAATCTTAGTGACTCAATCTTGTTTCGTCAAGGGGGTTGTGGCACCTGATGGGTGTCTTTATAAAGTTCTCACCCACCAACCTAGTTGGTGGCATGCTCCATCATCGGGCCCACCCAGTGACACCTAGCGTGTCCCGGGTGTGCAACGACGCCTGGTTACAGCGGAGCAGGTATGTCACTGTGTGTGCGGTGAAGGGTGAAGAAGTTTATGAATTTAAAACGGCTTGGCGGAGGTCCCAGTACCCAGAGGGTAAAGAAACTTTAATACCTGGGCCTCCGTCAGCGGTTAAAAATAAGGCAGAGGGACGTTAGAGGCGAGTTACGACCTCCCACGTCCTTTAGTGAGTCAACATGTTTCAGCCAGTGCCTTATGAATATGCTGGCTTTCTTCAGGACAAGAATTAAAAAGTGTGTGCAGTTAAAACTAGTGGGTGTGTGGTACAGACTATGTGTCTACACGCCCTAAAGTGTATCTATGTGTGAGAGGGGGGATTCCCTTCTCAAGACCACCTGTACATGTAACATGTAAGGACAAAGACAAAACATACAGGGAAAGAGAGAGTCACTGGACAATATTGCATATGAGCTCGTAACAGCCGGCTTAATAGCGTATGGGGTGCAGCTATAAGCGGCTTAAGGTGTAATGATACTGGTGGTATCATTATGGTGAAGGTCGCTGTAGTACTACGTAGGTGGAGTGATTTAAAACAAGCGGTATTCACAACATTGGTGATAGAAGTGAAAATTAAAACAAGGGAGCGCAACGGCAATTCTTACGCTAGTTTTAGAAAGTTTTCTCCTCAAGGTTATTGAAGTGGCAAGGGGTTGGTCCTATGAGGGAGAAAAAAGGTAGGGCCACTGGGGTTAGGAGACCTGTAGGGAGAAAAAGGGGGGTTGTAGCGCTTACCCATAGTAGAGGTGGTTGTTGCAGTATACTCACAGGATTACTGGCCAGAGCCTGCCTTGGACCTGTTGTGTCTCCTTCGCAGAACCGGTAACTGATGGCCAGTATTGCAGGGGTTTTATACTGTGGTTGATAGGTTGATTGAGGACACCTGTGAGGCGAGAGGAATGGTGGAAAGACTCGCACTGGCGAGTCATGATCGCGCTCAGCTGTGCGAGTGGTACCGCGTGCGTGCGTGCGGTGTAGTGGCCAGGGTTCGCGCATGCGCGCTGATTCTTAATCCCTGTGTGTCAGCGCGAACACTGGGGAAGCTATTGCGCAAGCGCGAACGCCGGGATCGTCATCGCGCATGCGCATAGACGCGCCATGCTAGCGCGAGGCTTCCTCGCTTGGGGAAAATAGAAGTAACTGGAGCGCTTGCGTTTAGACAAATGCGCCCGGTGTGGTGACACAAATGGGCATGGATTATTAAACACAATGTGTGCTGTAAAAGGTCATGGGGTGCTGGGATAAAGTTACACAACGTTAAAGAAACGTTCAAAAACGTGGAGGGAACAGCTCCAGTCCTCAGAAATACAGGGCTTCCTTGGTAAGGGG
Organism: Lissotriton vulgaris; assembly: GCF_964263255.1. Taxonomy (NCBI): domain Eukaryota; kingdom Metazoa; phylum Chordata; class Amphibia; order Caudata; family Salamandridae; genus Lissotriton; species Lissotriton vulgaris. The sequence continues at coordinate 3,493 of NW_028247068.1, read as the reverse complement.
GACAAATGAGCCCACTGTTTTTAAGGGGTGGTTAGGGAATTCCAGGGGATGGCATCATTCAGCCCGTCTGTGGCAGTGGCAAGGCGGTATATCCATCGTTGTTCTTTGTTAAGTAGTTTCTTGTCATTGTCGATGGGGCTTTCAGGAATTTGTTCAATAACTGTCCAACTGAGGTCGTTGGGTGTGTGACAGTGGGTGAGGAAGTGGTTGGTCAATCTGCTGATGTTCTTTTTGCATCGTATAGTGCTGCGGTGCTCAGTTATTCTGGTTCTGATTTTGCGTGTGGTCATCCCACATAACGAAGACCACACGTGCAGGCAAGCAAGTATATCACGTTGCGTGAATTGCAATTGGTGTGGTTCCGTTGGGTCCAGATCTTGTTGGGTTCGAGGTTCAGAGTTTTGGTGTGAGTAGTGAGGTGACACACACTACAGTCGTTGCAGGGGTAGTGTCCTGTGATTTTGGGCAGGCCCCATGCATTGAGGATTGTGTTCTCCGGTGGTCTAGGCAGTGGTCTTGGTTGGGTGCTCACCAATTGGTCTTTCAGGTTGTGACATCTCTTGTACGCGAACCTCGGGGTTTCCCAATTCCTTTGTCCAGAGTTGATGATTCTCCAGTGTTTTTTAATGATTTTTGCTACCTCATTAGAGGCTGTGTTGTAGGTTGTGACGCAGGTTATTGGTTGTTCCTGGTCCTCCTTGGTGATATTTTCAAGGAGTGAGTCACGGTTTTGATTTCTCGCCCTTTTCTGAGATTTCCGAATGATGGCCTTGGGGTAACCTCGGTTTTCCAGCTTGGTGGCCAACTCGGCTGATTGTGATTTATAATCACTGACATTGGTACAGTTTCTCCGTATGCAAAGAAATTGACCAAATGGTAAGTTTTCTTTGAGTGGGCGGGGTTGGAAGCTGGTGTAAAGGAGCAGTGAGTTCCTTGCTGTGGGTTTGTAATATGTAGTGGTGACGAGGGTCCCATCCTTGGCCGTGATGTTCAGGTCTAAGAAGGGTAATTGCTGGTTGCTAGATGTGCTAGTGAAATTAAGGTATGGATCTCTGCTGTTGAGCCAGATCAGGAATTTGTCCAGGTCGCTCTGTGTGCCTTGCCAGATGACCAGGATGTCATCGATATACCTGTGCCATTTCAGGATATGATGACTGAACGGGTTGGTAGCTGTAGAGATGTAGGTGTGTTCAAAATGGGGTACATATAATCCAGCTACACTTGGCGCGAAAACACTGCCCATGGACGTTCCGTTAGTTTGGAGATAAAAGGTGCCCTCGTATTCAAAGTAGTTTTCTTTGAGAGCTAAAGTTGCACATGCTAGTATGAAGCTCCTAGGCGTGTGGTAAGGCCAGGGTGAATCTGCCAGGATGTCATGTAGTACCTGTAAAGTGGCATCCTGTGGGAGACTGGTGTACAGGCTCTCCACGTCTAGCCACCCAAGCAATTGGGTGTCGGGGTCAAAATCGCTATTGTTTATAACTTGCAATAGATGTTTGGTATCCTTTATGTACGTTGGAGTTTTTTGCACCAGAGGGTTCAAGAAAAAATCACAGTATCGAGAGAGTGGTTCTAATAGGGAATTGATCCCAGATACAATGGGTCTGCCAGGTGGTGGGATTTTTCCCTTGTGTACTTTTGGTACAGTGTAAAAGTACAGTGTCCTGGTGTGTGCTGGGCAAAGGTATTCAGCTTCCTGCTTAGAAATATGTTCAGCGTCTGCTGCTCTCTTCACAAGTGAATGAATGGTAGTGCGCAATTGGTCTGTGGGGTCCTGTTCCAGCCTGCGGTAGTTCCTGTTGTCGCTGAGCAGTCTGCGGCATTCTGTATCGTAGTCGATTTTGTCTAGGAGTACGATGCCTCCCCCCTTGTCAGCTGGTTTTATGACCAAGGTGGGGTTGTTTTGAAGGCGTTGTATGGTTTGTCTGTCCTCCCACGACAGGTTGTTGAAGTGGTTGGTTGGCTTGAGGTTCTCAATGTCATGGTATACAGCCTGTTCGAAAGTGGTGATTTCGGCAGGGATGGTGGAGGGTGGTGGGACGAAGGTAGACTTGATTCTGAGACCCGTGGTGTTCGGGTTGTCAAGAGGTTGGTCACTTTCAGGGATGGGTTTCTCAAAAAATGTTTTCAGGTTCAGTTTTCTGAAAAATTGTGCTAGTTCGGTATGCAGTTTGAATTTATCCAGCCTTGTGGTAAGCACGAAAGATAGTCCTTTTTCCAGGACTAGCTGTTCTTTTTCAGATAATGGAGTATTGGATAAGTTAAATACCAGTGACGGTTGGGCAGTGGGGTTCACTATTTGCTCGGTCCGGGTGTCGCTTCCTTTGTCTTTTGGCGTGTGTTGGAACTGACTGGGTTCTCTTCTTCGGCCCAGTGGACCTGTGTATTGTGCTGTGTGGGTTTTCGGCGTCCCCGCGCCCTTTGGCCCTGTCCTAAAAAAGGAAAATTTGGGCCCTGATTGCCCACGAAGAGCGGCATTGGTCCCGGGGGGTACATGGTTGGGAAACCATAATAGGGATTCGGCATCTGGCCGAGGTTCGGTGGGAATCCATAAAATTGGTTTGGATGTCCTCCTCGCCAGGTCTTTGGCCACTCTGTTCATCACCACCCCCTTTTCTGAATCGTTTTTGGCCACTATAGGTGTGGCAGGGTATACTCAGACATGAGTCCCTTTCTCACTGCACCATCAGGATTCAAGCAAGCCGGGCTGACGACAGCTGAAATGCCAGAAACCGGTCCCCGGTAGCTTGTCTCCATTCTGGTGAAGAATTGGCTTGGTAGTTTAGTCTGCCCTGTTCCCATGATGCACTGGGCCAGGGACAGACTGATTTGCATATAGCCAGGTTCTGAACTGGGATGGTGCAGTGAGATAAATAACTGTGATGGATTAAGCCCTGATCTTTGGACTGGGTAAGAGTGGTCTGCTTAATTCAGACACTCTGTTCATCACCACCCCCTTTTCTGAATCGTTTTTGGCCACTATAGGTGTGGCAGGGTATACTCAGACATGAGTCCCTTTCTCACTGCACCATCAGGATTCAAGCAAGCCGGGCCGATGACGGCTGAAATGCCAGTAACTGGTCCCCGGTAGCTTGTCTCCTTTCTGGTGAAGAATTGGCTTGGTAGTTTAGTCTGCCCTGTTCCCATGATGCACTGGGCCAGGGACAGACTGATTTGCATATAGCCAGGTTCTGAACTGGGATGGTGCAGTGAGATAAATAACGGTGATGGATTAAGCCCTGATCTTTGCACTGGGTAAGAGTGGTCTGCTTAATTCAGACACTCTGTTCATCACCACCCCCTTTTCTGAATTGCTATTTCATTGTAGACAGGAGTTTCTTGATGAACTGTTATTTGGGTCTCAAGAGGTACGAGTTCTATGGGTTTGTTGCATAGTCCTTTTCGCACTACAGATTCTTCAAAGGTGATGAATCTCTCAGTTTGAACCTCTTGGATAGTAGCCAGATTAGGGTGGCTGCTACATCTTTGGAGT
>NW_028247067.1:0-53473 GCF_964263255.1 Lissotriton vulgaris | reverse complement strand
ATATTATATGTATATGTATAATTAATTTTGTATTAAATTATATATATTAATTAATAATTTTAAATATTATACAAATATATTTGTAACTTTTTATTATATTTAAACGTATTATTTAATTTATTTGACATATTTTCTTTAATGGAAAAAAATATATTTTTTTATAATGATATTTTTGACATCAATATTTTTTTTCTCGATATTTTGTACTTACCATGTTCTAGATAGGATGTTGATATTGTTGACATCGATATTTTTGTTGCAATATTTTTGTATGTCGATATTATGTCTTTCGATATTTTGTCAGACATTCCTCTGTAGATGTGGTCTTCGGTCCAATTCCCCTGATCTACTTCTGCGAAGGCCCAGTGATAGCTTTATATGTAACAGACTATGGAAGCAGATCTCCAGATAAGATTGCGGCCATGCTATCAACAACTTCGGCTTGGGACCACAGTGTGAAATCTCACCACTTGCTGGGGCTGGATGTTGCTTGATGGTGCACTCCTGCCCTGGACTGACTTTGTTAATTTCAGGTGAAGCCTATGCAGTCCTCATTTGATTGATTTCTCCATACTCTTCCTGGTAACGTTATCACCTCATTCCTCCATGCCTCGTATAAGCATTTTCTCAGAAAGAGGGCTTCATTTTTTATACATCCAAGATATTTTCCTACTTGCCTTTTTTAATATAGAAAGTGGTCTCAAACACATCTAAAGAGTTCTCCTTTGTTTACTGAATACTTATTCTCTAAATCTTTCTGCAGAAAGAGGACTTCCTTTCATTTTTTCAGTTCGAAGCCTAACAGACAGTGCGGCTGTCTAGTTTGCTAAAGACATCTTGAGGACATTCGGAAAGCTTCCCTGGGGATGCATTCCGCTCATTGATTGCCACTAGCTTTGTGGTGTATAACTCAAATGCGGTTGCTTTCTAGTTGCAGGCTTTATTTGTTTTTGGCTCTCCACCATGAGTAATTCCCTTCCGTTGCCCAAACTTACTGTATTCTTCCATCAGTACTCACTTTCTGTAAATAGGCCTTTAAATCTTGTTCTTATCTTGTCACATTTGTGATGCATTCAAAGACAGAGGTAAAATGTCTGGCTCTGTTTGGTGTTTACTTTTCTTTCTCTGACTTCAAGGGGAGAGGTTTTATGTGACAATCATGCTGGTTACTGAGGGTGTGCAGGAGGAATTCTGTACAATGTTATTTTTTTTCTACAACAAAATAAAAGTCTGTAAATGAACTGTGCAGATATTTCAGAATATACCCGAAATAAGAAGGCACAAATAAAGCACATTTTTGAGTAATTCCAAAGTGTAGTGGAAATAAATATTATTATACAGTCAAAACAAATCAATACCCTGGGTGATAACATTTTCACACATCATTTGCACACTAGTTTTATCAGTAAAACTATGTCTGTGCAAATGTAATGATCATTTCAAATGAAAATGTGCGCTACCACACCATGCATTCTCCACTCCACTCTACACTGTACTCTGTCCCACTCCACTCTACAAAACTCCACTCTGAGTCACTACACCCTACCATGCACCACTCCACTCTGGCCACTGCACTCTACGACTCTACTCTATGCTAATTCAGTCTACCCAACTGTACACCACTGCTCTGGAGTGCGGCGATGTAAAGGAGAAGGCAGCCACGGGCAGGTAAGTGCCTTTTAATTAATTTTAATTCTTTTGGGAGGGTGGAGGGGCCGCTTTGCCACAGAGTCATAGTATCGCCTGAACTCCGCATTCGCAATGGAACGCCGCGTAGACAAAACTACGTAAACTCCACTGGTGGAGCATAGTTACCCGCCGGGGGTTAGTCTAAAACATTCATTCTACTCTGCACCACTCCACTCTAAGACATTCTACTCTGTAATACTGCTCTCTATGCCTATGCACTCTACTCTATACTACTCCACTCTATGCCAGCTGCAGTCTATGCCGATCCACTGTACGCCATTTCAATATACTCTACGCCACTGCACTCTATGCTACTCTACCTTCATCACCGCACTCTATGCCACTGTACTCTGCTCAGCACCACCCCACTCTACGCCATTTCACTATACTCTAAAATAATCTCGACACCACTGCATGGTATGCCACTCTACTCCACTCTGCGCCAAACCAGTCTAGGCTTAGTCACTCTACACAACTGCAATCTACGGTGCACTACTCCACTCTATGCCACGCCACTCTACTGCACACAACTCTACTCCTCACCACTCTACACCAATGCACTCTACAACATTTTACTCAAAATCAATGTACTCTATGCCACTGCACACTGTGCCAATCTACCCAGCACCACTGCACTCTATGACACTATACTCTGAGTCTACACACTGTACTCTATGCCACTCTACTCTACATCATTGCAATCTATGTCACTGCACTCTGCGCTACTCTATTATACAGTGCTCCTCTCCACTCTCTGCCACTGCACTCTACACCAATGCACTCTATGCCACTCTACTCTGCAACACTGCACTCTCTGCCCATGCACTCTAGTCCAATGCACTGTATGCCACTACACTCTACACCACTCGATTCTGCGTCACTCTACTCTATACCACTGCACTATGCACCCGGGCACTCTAGGCCAATCCACTCTAATCTACTGTGCACCAGTGTATCCTGACACTGTACTCTCCTCTACACCACTGCACTCCAATCTGCACCACTCCACTCTATGCCACTTCACTCTTCTCAGAAACAATCTACTCTACAACACTGCACTCTATGCCACTCTTCTCCACTCTGTGCCACTCCCCTTTATGCCACTGCAATCTATGCTGTACCACACACCTTTACTCGGCACCATTCAACTCTAAACCACTGCACTCTGCACAACTGTACTCAATGCCTATGCACTGTACACCGCTTTACTCAAAACCAATGCACTCTACATCTCTGAATGTTACGCCAATCTACTCTGCACCACTGCACTCTACACTACTATATTCTGTAACACTCTATTGTACATCATAGCACTCTACGTCCCTCTGTTGTACTCTGCATCACTCTACTCTTCACCAGTGCACTCTATGTCACTGCACTCTACTCTGCAACACTCCACTACAATGCACTGTATGACACTACACTCTATGTCACTTTAATCTGCTTCACTCCACTCTAGGCCACTGCACTGTAGGCCAATCCACTCTAATCTACTCTGCACAACTGCATCCTATGACACTGCATTCTACACCACTGCTCTCTACGCTGCACCACTCCACTTTATTTATTTATTTATTTATTTATTTATAAAACTTATATAGCGCAGCTGTCACCTTGCAGGTATCCTGGCGCTGTAACAGTATAGCTCCTGAGATGGAAAGCAGTGGGGACAACAGATAAGTAAAGCCGAAGTTTAACGTTTAGGGAAAGAGCCAGGTTTTAATCCGCTTTCTGAAAGGGAAGAGTTCAGTGATTTGGCGAATGTCGAGGGGTAGGCTGTTCCAAAGTTTAGCGGCAGCAACTCTGAAGGATCTTCCCCCCGTCCTGACCTTGTAGAATCTTGGTATTGAGACAAGACAGGCTGTGGAGGAGCGGAGGGCTCTGGTTTACACCACTGAACGAACTTTACACCACTGCAATCTATGCTGTGCCACTCCACACCACTCTACTCAACGCCACTGCACTCCACACCACTCTACTCTACTCTACACCACTGAATTCAATGCCGCTATACTCTATGCCAATGAACTCTACACCACTTTACACAAAACCAATGTACTCTATATCACTGAACTTTACACCAATCTACTCTGCACCACTGCACTCTACCTCACTATGTTCTGCAACACTCTGCACAATTGCACTCTACAACTCTCCATTCTACTTTGCACCACATCTCTCTATGCCACTGCTCTCTATGCTACTCCACTCTGCTCTACACCACTCTATGCCACTGCACTCTATTTTACAGGACTCCATGCCACTCTACACCACTGCACTCTATGCCACTGTACTCTGCTCTGCACCATTCTATGCCAATGTACTATAAGCCGTTACACTCCACCCCACTCTACTCTGCATAACTCCACTCTGCGCCACTGCATTCTACACCACTCTACTCTAAACCACTGCACTCTATGCCACTGTACTCTATGCCACTGTACCCTACACCACTTTACTCAAATCCAATGCACTCTACGTCACTGAAGTCTATGCCAATCTACTGAACTCTACTGTGCACCACTGCTCTTAACAACACTCTATTCTACTCTGCAACACTCTACGCCACTGCACTATATACCACTCTACTCTACACCACTTTACAATACTCTACAACACTGCACTCTCGGCCACTGAACTCTATGACACACCACGAAGCACTCTTTGTCACTGCACTCTGCTCTGCAACACTCTGAGCCAATGCACTGTATGCCACTATACTCATCTACTCTGCATTACTCAACTCTGTGCCACTGCACTCTACTCCACTGAACTCTAGGGGAATCCACTCTAAGCCACTCTAATCTACTCTGCACCACTGAATCATATGACATTGCACTCTACACCACTGCACTCTACCCTGCACCACTCCACTCTAAGCCACTTTACTCAAACAATTTACTCTACACCATTGCACTCTCAAACACTGCCTCTCTGCCACCCTCCAACACACTACACCACTCCACTGCAATCTATGCAGCACCACTTCACTCTATGTCACTCTACTCTACACCACTCCACTCTATGCAACTCTACTCTATGCAACTCTACTCTATGCCACTGCACTCTATGTAAATGCACCCTGCACCCTATACCACTTTAATCACAACCAATGCACTCTGCATCACTGAACTCTATGCCTATCTACTCTGCAACACTGGTATGTTAATGTTATGTTAAAAAATACTTATATAGCGCACGCACACCACACGGTTTCTTGGCACTGGGTTCTAGGAGGTCCTGCCACTATGTGATTCATTCATAAGCCTGGTGAACTAGCCAGGTTTTTAAAAGTTTCCTAAATTGAGGATAGGATGTCATAGATCTGATGTCCAGAGGAAGTGAGTTCCAAAATTGAGGGGCCAGGACAGCAAATCTTAGTCCCCCCAATTGTTTGCGTTTAAAGGAAGGAGTAGCCAAGTGATTCAGGTGGGAAGACCTAAGGTCTCGAGTGGGGATATACATCGCTGGACCCGGTTCGATACAAATTCTGGGCAATTGCCACGATGACAACCTGTTGTAGGAATAGCCCAGAGAGCAGGAACTTATCTGTGTCCTAGGCTTCAAGTGAAAGAAGGCATTACAAGAGTTTGGCAGTGCTTGACAATGCACAGGCGACTACCCTAACTCGCCAACAGCAGACCAAATCTCCCAGCAGCCTCCACTAGCAGGAGCAGGACCGCCTCTGTGTTCCCACCATTTCTCAGCCGCCAGCTCCTCTTTAGAGGGTGCCCGCTCCCACATCGCAGGACTACCCTGACCCTCCACCAGCAGACCACATCGTTTAGCAGTATCCGCTACAGGGAGCAGGACTGCTTCTGTTTTCTCGCCCTTTGTTGGCCGCCAGCCCCTCTTTAGAGGGTACCTACTCCCGCATCGATGGACTACCCTGACCCTTCACTAGCAGAATACATCTCTCAGCAGCCTCCGCTACTGGGAGCAGGACCACCCCTGTTTTCCCACCATTTCTCGGCCACCAGCCCTTCTTTAGAGGGCACCCACTCCTGCATCGCCTGGGACAAGGATGGGCCCGTCAAAGCCCGAAGGAGACTCGGCTGGGCCACCACTCTTTCTCATGGGCTGCCTGCTGTCCCTGCCCCTGTGCTGCCAGCTGTCACTCTCCCCCTGCACTGACTGCCATCCTTGCCCCTGCATTACTTGACTCCCATGCACTGCCGGCTGCCCCTGAGCTGCCTGCTGTCCCTCCCCTGCCCAGCCAGCTGTCACATTGACCCCCTCTGCCAGCTGTCACTCTGCCCCTGTGCTGCCTTTTGTCCCTGGGAGGCCTGCTGACCCTTCCCTGAGCTGCCAGCGGTCCCTCTGCTCATGCGCTGCCTCCCTTCCCTGACCCGCGCTACCCTTTGCAGTTCCCTACCTGGCACCCAGGATCTCTAAGGCCACAACCAGGACCACTATGGAGGCCGCTGCACTGACAGTGGGACAACATCTAGTGCCAGGACCCCTGGCCCTCCAGCCACCCAACGGTACACCACCTAGGCACCACCTAGACACAACCTACAAGAGATCCTGCATCACTCCTGCCCACAAGACCAAGAAAACCCCGCAACTGTTCCATTGTATCATGCTCAATGCCTGATTACTCAGCAAACATGCACAAAAATCTGGGACACCATCACCACTCTCTCCCCAGATGTTTCCCCCTTCACCGAAACGTGACTAAACCCCTCCTCAAACCCCGACCGCACCTCTGCCTCTCCTGAAGGCTACAAGCTGATACACCAATACCACGCCAACAAACTAAATGGAGGCATAGCCAGCATCTTCATGGAAAACATCAGATGCACCATCACCAACGAGGACCCCACACCTCTCATGGAACACCTCAACTTCTTGCTACAAACTGACGCAAAGATCACAATAAGAAACACCCTTGCCTACAGATCCCCAGAATCCCAAGCAACATTCTTCTATGCCATCCCCAATCTCATCGCCCGCTTAGCAGTCACCTCTCACCACCATGTCCTACTCGGTGACCTCAACTTCCACATTGATGACCCCAATGACTCCAGCTCCATTACCATCCTGGGGAACCTGAACAACATCAACTTTACCCAACTGGTCACAGAACCCATGCACAAAGTCGGACACACACTGAAACCCAATTTCACCTCCAGCAACAGAATACAGTTCAGCCACACCACAGAACTCACCTGGACCGGCCACCCCAGTGTACACTTCACCATCACCAATGCCCAGCACACCATCACCAAGCATCAGATCTCCTCCCACTGCAGCTGGACCAAAGTCACCAAAACTCAGTGGTCACATGCTCTCACCACCTCCCAAATCCTCAACCAGGACGTCCAGAACTTTGCTGCCTGGATCACCGGGAGAGTCGCCCCAAAACCTTCAAAATTGAACAAGACCTCCAAATATTCCAGCCGGGACACCCCAGAACTCAGGACCACAAAGGGCAACTGCCACCAACTGGAGAAATGATGGTGTGCCACCAACAACCCGGCCAACAGAGCAGCTCACAAAACAGCCCTCAGCAACTTTCACCGGCACATCAAAGAAGCCAAGAAAACAACCATCACCACCCGCATCAACTCCACAGCCAACAACAAAAAGGAACTCTACAAAATAATCAAAGAATTTTCAAACCTGACAGCCTTAGAGAATACCATCAACCCCTCTCAAGAACACTGCGACACACTCTCAGACTACTTCCACAGCAATATCAACACTTTTAACAGCCAACCCGCCACCTTCAACCCAGACTATCTCAACCAACCAACAAACGCCAGCCAAACCATTACCACCTGGTCATCGCTCACCGCCCTGACCACCTCAACCATCATGTCTTCCATCCACTTTGGAGCGCCCACCGACTCCTGCCCCCAGCACCTCTACAACCTCACAATGAACACAATCAGTACACAACTAACCAGCATCCTCAACACCTCCATCTACACACTAACCTTCTTGGACAGATGGAAACAAACAAATGTCAGACCCCTCCTAAAGAAAGCCTCCACCGACCCCAAAGATCTCAGAAATGACCAGCTGATCTCCCTGCTCCCCTACTCAAGAAAGCCATCAACCAGCAGTTCACCAATTTCCTGGAACAAAACCACCTACTGGATGCCTTGCAATCAGGATTCTGTGCCAACCACAGCACTGAGACCGCGCTGATTACCACTACAGATGACATCAGAACCCTCCTCAGCCGTGGAGGGATTGGGGCACTGATCCTCCTCGACCTCTCCGCAGCATTCAACACTATGAGGGTTCTCAGCCTGACCTGGGGAATAGATCAAGCATGTGAGTGTAATGTAATGGTGTCTTGTAAAGCGCATGTATCACCCCGCCATGGGGTATCTCAGCGCTGTAGACCGCTGGGGAACCCGTCCTGGCTTTCCCAGTGAGATGGTCCCTGCTGGGTATCTCCAAGGTGAAACCAGGCATCCCTGGCGTATGTGGGGGGCCGTTGTGGAGATAAGGCAAGCTAATGCCCAGAGTTGCCGAGTGTGATCCCTGGTTAGAGTAGGCACCGAGGCGAGAATTATCGAGTCCGCTGACCCTGGTCCACAACCCTGCTGCGTCGGGAATTGAACCCTGGTCCCGGGCCGTTCTTTGCTTCCGGGTCTGGCGCCTCTAACTAGTGAACCACACCACTAGTTAGAGGCGGAAACACAGTCTCCCACAACACCCTCATCAACAGACTCTACAACATAGGCATAATGCAAGATGCCCTCAAGTGGATTGGCTCCTTCCTTACAAGACGCACACTGAGCATCTGACTCCATCCCTTCATCTCTGCACCCAAAGAAATCATACGCAGTGTACCACAAGGATCATCCCTCAGCCCCACCCTGTTCAATATCTACATGAACCCCCCTCACAGAAGTCGTCAGATCCCACAGATTCAACATTATCTCCTATGCTGACGACACTCAAATGATCCTCTCGCTCATGGAGGAACCTTCCAACACCAAAACCAACTTCTGCGACACCATGACCACCAAATGGATGAGAGACAACCACCTCCAACTGAACATCGACAAAACTTAAGTACTGTCTTCGAAAAGAACACCTCCACATGGGACCACAGCTAGTGGCCTGCAGAACTCGGACCCACACCTTTGCCGACCGACCGTGCTCGCAACCACAACATCATTATCGACAGCCAATGAAGCATCCATGAAGCAACAAGTCAATGCAGTCGCTTCCTACTGCTACCGCAGAATCTTTAGATGGTTCCCAACCAACACCAGAAAGAATGTCACTCAGGCCTTCATCACCAGTCGCCTCCACTATGGCAACGTACTCTACGTCAGCATTTCTACCCAGCTCCTCAGAAGACTCCAGACAATACAGAACGCAGAAGCCAGGCTCATCATGGCTCTCCCCAAACGAACTTACATCACAGCCCTCCTGAGAGACCTCCACTGGCTCCCCATCCAGAAGATATGCCAGTTCAAGATCCTCATGCATGCCTACAAAGCCCTCCCTTACCTTGGACCTATTCTTATTCACACAGAAAAACATTCTTTGAAGGACTTTTCAAAATGAGTGTTATGCTAGTTGGGATATTGGGATTTCCAGAAAAGCTTCTAGGACTAGAAATACCTCCTAGCATTCCATAACACTGATGTAACAAAACCTTATCTCTAGAGATAATACATATCTAATAGTAATGGTTCTACTCCCTCATCTCTGAATTCGAGAATCAGTTCTCATAAACACCTCTGGTAGAATTGAAGGATTTAATGCATAACAACATTTTCTTTCTCATCTCACCAGTATAGGATTGAGTTCATCAGACTAGGAATGAGTAGCAAAAGCAACTGACGATTCTTCCCTTATCATAGAGTTGAGGCAGTCTAGCAAATTTCCTCTGCTTGAATAACTGAAAAACCTCAATTCAGGAGGGCGCGCAACTCAAAATCCACTGGAATCAAAAGGGTATAGAACTGTAAAAACCCATGAAATAATCTAAGGTATTAGTCAGGGTGAGAACTCCGTATGGAGGAAAGTGTACTATTTGCACAGCCAAATTCAGAGTAGATTTACTGAACAGAAGGCAATGCTAGGAGTGAATGAAAGCAAATATGGTTCTATGGCTAGAAAGGCTAGAGTCGAACTTAAAGCTTGCCACTGGCCAACGGGATTCCAAGGCCACTTGTGAAGAATAATTCCTGATCAGAAGTCAAACGGGGAAGAATGGTTTTGGACTCAATGGAGACAGGGAGTCTGCCACCACCACTAAAGTAAGAGAGAACCTTTCACAATGGTCTATAACTAGGATGGCCCCTAATCAGTGACCTTAATTACACACCACAGCATTTTTTTTTTAAAGAAACATGTCTTGAGATGCACAGAGGAACTAGAAGCATGTTTTGGCTACTTAAAAGTTCAGCTTGAAAGAGGAGCTGATAACATGTTTATGTTATCTTATCCTCAGTAAGGTATCAAACTTCTAACCAGATCAAATGTCAAAGGAGAAATTGCGCTCTATGCACCAACTCCTTAACAACACCTAAATCTTTTATCCACATAAACACCCTCCCCATCATCGTTGTTCTGAACAGCTTTACATTTTGGATGAGTCTGCCCAGAACATCTGGCTTCAGAATTTACGTATATATTAAATCCCTGTATTTTAACCAATTGCAAGCACACCAGTGTAGACAGCCCATACTGGTGCTCCTTAGGAACCCTAAAGCCCGGCTCTTGAACTCCAGCCCATAGGCATCTTCAGGGGCGGGGGGCGCAAGGAGGGGCACTTGCCCCCCCCCCAACCCGGAGCACACTCCTTGCCCCCCCTGTGGACACCAATGCTTTTATGGACGCCTTTTGTCAGTAATGCTGGGCCCTGCAGGGAGCAGAGCTGTTCCCTGCCAGATGCCTCAACTCCCTAATGGGGCACCTTGCACGCCTCCTCGCAGCCCCTTCCGCCCATTGTCATTCTGTCTGTGGCTGATTAACACATAAAGAATGAAAATGGCCAGTTTGAGCTGCTAAAGCATACATCCCACCCTGAACCAATGAGGCAGCTCAGCGGGTTGGGTACAAGCTGTCGAGACCAGCGGGCACAGAGCAGTGTTGTGTGTGCCATGATCGGATTTTTCTCCCTAAGGCCATGAAACGGAACAGGCTCTGCCTCGAGTGCCACTTGACATCACCACTGCTAGAGCTGTTTCGGAAATACACCCACCCCCTTCAAACTCGTGCTCAATGGCATTCTGGTTCGTGCAGTTCTTTCCTTAATCAGCCATAGGTGAAAGTGCAGGCTGCATCCTAAGGGGAAGTGGCAAACTAGGTCTGGACACCAAGACCTCCCTTTAACACTGTGTAGTCTGACAGCAAGGGGTCTTCGGAATTAAGTTCTGGGGAGGGGGGGTTGATGCATTATTCTACCAAGTCACAAATTGAGGTTGCAGCATAGCCTGGATTTCAGATCCCACTAAAACGTACACAGTCTCGTGTCAATAATATATCTATCTTCCAGTATGCACCCTATCATGTCTGGCAGGACGTCCCGACCCTGTGTTTCACTGCCTTATATCCAACTGTACACCCTCTCACTGCCTAAAATCCCTCTGTACCCCACACTTTGCGCTCACTGCCTTATATCCCTCTGTACCCCACATATTGCGCTCACTGCCACACCATATCCCTCTGTACCACACACCTCTCGCTCACTGCCTTGTATCCCTCTGTACCCCACACCTTGCACTCACTGCCTTATGTCCCTCTGTACCCCACACCTCGCGCTCACTGCCACAACATATCCCTATGTACCCCACACCTCGCTCTCATTCAATCAATTAATCAATCAATCATATAATTTGTAAAGCGCACTACTTACCCATGAGGGTCTCAAGGGGCTGGGGTGGGGGATGCTGCTACTGCTCAAAAAGCCAGTTCTTGAGGACTTTTCTGAAGGCCAGCAGGTCTTGGGTCTGCCGTTGGTGGATGGGGAAGGTGTTCCAGGTCTTGGCGGCGAGGTGGGAGAACGATCTGCCACCAGAGGTCACTCTTCTGATGCGGGGGACTGTGGCGAGGGCGAGGTCGGCAGAGCAGAGCTGGCGGGTGGGGGTGTAGAAGCTGAGTCGCCTGTTGAGGTACGTTGGTCAGGTGTTGTGGAGTGCCTTGTGTGCTTCGGTGAGGAGCTTGACGTTTATCCTCTTGTTGAACGGGAGCCAGTGCAGTTGTCTCAGGTGGGGTGTGATGTGGAGGATCAGGCGTGCAGAGGCGTTCTGGAAGAGTTGGAGCCGTCTCAGGAGTTTGGCCGAGGCTCCTGCCTGGAGGGCGTTTCCGCAGTCCAATCTGCTGTTGACGAGGGCCTGGGTGACTGTTCTTCTCGTTTCAGTGGGATCCACTTGTAGATCCTGCAGAGCATGCGGAGGGTGTTGAAGCAGGATGAGGAGACGGCGTTGACCTGTTTAGTCATGGAGAGGGTGGAGTCGAGGATGACCCCTAGGTGGGTGTTGGGGCAGTTCCCAGTGCATTCGGCCTCCAGGAGTCATCCCGGGTGGATCCGAGGATGAGGACCTCCGTCTTGTCCTAGTTCAGCTTCAGTCGGCTGTTCCTCATCCATTCAGCGACGGCCTTCATTCCTTTGTGAAGGTTGGTTTTGGCGGTGTGGGGGTCCTTGATGAGGGAGAGGCTCAGCTGGGAGTCATCGGTGTAGGAGATGATGTTGAGGTTGTGCCGACAGGCGACGTGGGCGAGCGGTGCCATGTAGATGTTAAACAGAGTTGGGCTGAGGGATGAGCCCTGGGGTACGCCGCAGATGATCTTGGTGGCTTCGGAGCGGAAGGGGGGAAGGCGGACGCTCTGTTCTGCCTGAGAGGAAGGAGGTGGTCCAGTCCAGGGCCTTCTCTTGGATCCCGGCGTTGTGGAGGCGTGTTCGAAATGTGTGGTGGCAGACTGTGTCGAAGGTGGCTGACAGGTCCAGGAGGATGAGGGCCACCGTTTCTCCGTTGTCCAACAGGGACTTGATGTCATCGGTGGTGGCGATGAGTGCAGTCTTAGTGCTGTATTTGCTGCGGAACCCAGATTGGGAAGGGTCCAGGATGTTGTTCTCTTCGAGGTAGCGGGTCAGTTGTTCGCTGGAGGTCTTCTCGATGACCTTGGCTGGGAATGGGAGCAGTGAGATGGGCCGAAAGTTCTTGAGGTCCTTGGGGTCTGCCTTGGGTTTCTTGAGTAAGGCGTTGATCTCGGCGTGCTTCCAGCTCTCCGGGAAGGTTGCTGTCTCGAAGGAGGTGTTGATGACTTTCCGGAGATCCGGAGTGGATGGTGTTCATGATCTTGATGGTGTCGTCGTCGTTGATGTTGGTCCAGGAGAGCAGGCGGTTTGTGCGGATGGTGGTCGTGGGGGCAGAGGTCTCAGTGGTTGTCGGGCCGGTCGTGGAGATGAAGCTGTCGTGGATGTCTGTGATCTTGCGGTGGAAGAAGATGGCCAGCGAGTCACACAGGTCTTGCGAGGGTGGAATGTGGTTGGTGTTGGAGCTGGGGTTGGAGAGTTCCTTCACAATGTTGAAGAGCTCCTTGCTGTTGTGCGCGTTGTTGTCTAGGCGGTCTTTGAAGGAGGCCCTTTTGGCAGATCTGATGAGGTGATGGTGTCTGCGGGTGGCGTTCTTGTGGGCTGCGTGGCTGTCCAGTGTTTGTTCACGGAGCCAGATCTTCTCCAGCTTTCGGGAGGTTTGCTTGGAGGCCCGGAGGTCTTCAGGGAACCAGCTGGCTTTCTTGTTGGTGTGACTGTTGGAGGGTTTCTTGATCGGTGCGAGGGTATTGGTGCAGTCATTGATCCACTGTCTGAGGTTGCAGGCGGCGGTGTCAGGGTCGGTGGGGTCGGCGGGTGGGCTATGGGCGAGGGTGGTGGTTAGCTGGCCTTCAGTGACTTTGCTCCAGCAGCAGCGAGGCATCAGTTGAGTGCTGTGCTGCGTGGTGGGTTTCTTGAAGGTGAAGTGGATGCAGCGATGGTCAGTCCAGTGGAGTTCGGTGGTGTGGTTGAAGGAGACGTGGGAGCTTGCGGAGAAGATGGGGTCAAGCGTGTGACCGGCGGAGTGGGTGGGTGTTGTGACGAGTTGTCTGAGTCTGAGGTTGGCTAGGTTGTCGATCAGGGTGGTGGAGTTGGTGCCGTTGTTGTTCTCAAGGTAGAAGTTCAGGTCCCCGAGGAGGATGTAGTCCATGGAGGCGAGGGCGTGTGTGCTGACGAAGTCGGCGATGAAGACGCTGAACTGTCGTCGGGGTCCGGGGGGTCTGTAGATGAGGGTTCCTCTGAGGGTAGTGTTGGGGTCGGTGTGGATCTGGAAGTGCAGGTGTTTGGCGTTGCTGGGGTGCCGTCTGTGTTGGTCGAGACTCTGAGTGTGTTCCTGTGGACAATGGCAATTCCTCCTCCTGCTCCGTTGGTGCGGTCCCTGCGGGTCTTCTTGTAGCCTTCCGGGATGGCTATGTCTATGTTGGGTGCCGAGGCGGGGTTCAGCCAGGTCTCCGTCAGGATGGCGGCATCGGGAGAAGTTGAGTCGAGTAGGTCCCAGAGATCAACGGGCTAGTTTGCGGGTGGAGCGGGTGTTGAGAAGGATGCATCTGAGGTGGTTGGGTTCTTTCCTGGTCGGCACCATGGAGGGGCGGATGCTTGTGAAGCTGCAGTTCCGGCAGGTGAAAGCTCATTGCCACATATCCCTCTGTATCACACTCCTCACACTCCCTGCTTGATCGCTCACTTTACCCTGCCATTCATCTTGTACGTGTTCTCTCCCCTTCCACTCGTTCTACCTCTGTTCACCCCTTACTTCTTTTAGTACCTCACTCCTTTCTCAATACCTCTACTTCTTTTCCTATTCAGTAACATCTCTCTGACACATCTCTGCACTTCCTTTTTATCAACGCACCCCTCTACCTCACCTGTCTACCTCAGTCTTTATTATTCTCACTTCCTCAGCTGTCTCTACCTGTCTCAGACACACCTCACCCTCTCTCTACCTGGTCTTCTCATGTTTCACGACTGCGTTATTCTCCCCTCTCCATCTTTGATTTACCTGCCTCTGCTCCTGAATCTTTTTCTTCTACACCTCACTTCTTTGTCTACCCTTCACCCCTCGCTACCCTTCTGTTTGCCTCACTACGGTCTGTACCGTGCCACCTTTCAGTGCATCTTCCCATTTTGCATCCCTCCCTCACAGTGCTCTCCTAGCATGCATCTGTTTCTCCCCTCACCACCATGCCTGCCTCTACCCCTCCTTACCTTTCTAACCAGCCTAACTTTCTACCTTCTTGTTATTCTTGGTAGTGAACCTTTCATTTCACGCCTCCGGTTGTATTACCTACGCATTCAAATTGAGTAGGTCATTGCTGTGCTCCCAATCCGACATCGACATCCAGTCCCCTAGCCTCAACATGCCCAGATATAACAACAAGCATTGGCATAGCCAATAGGTCTCGCCTTTGGGACCTGTGCATAACTAAATACTTATAAGGTCCCAAAGGCGAGACTTATCGGCTATGCCAATTCCTGTTTTTCTCAGCTTGGCCTGAGCATTATCCGATCCTGATTGTCTGCCATGTTAGCCATGCCCCTATTAACATTAGCCACGCCCCTTCATTTGCCAGGTTAGCCCACCCCCTGGAAAAATTTCTGCTGACGCCCATGCTCCAGCCCTGTGCCCTGAATGGGACAATTCAGGAATCACGTCGTCCACAGTCCACCCTGTACACACAAAAAATGGACCAAAAATGCCAAAATAGCAAAAAACATACTCTTTCAAAACCTGAACCTTCGCTGCTATAGCAAATTAAAATAGAGAGCCAACCACCACATATTCTCCATACTCTCCTGATGTTTGCACACTGCAGCAGATGACAAAGTTACAGCTTCTCTGCTCATGGTCAAGTGTCTTTCCTCCACCAGGTTTCACCAAGAACTGCCAAAACAATTATGCATACAACTCATGGCAGTAATCTGTAAATTGAAGGCCACCATTTCGAACTGCCTTCATAATGCGTTCTTAACAAAACATCCTCAATCAACACGCTTATGTTTTGTCTGTTAGTGATCATTGGTCTGTCATCCACATGCTATTGTGCGTCAAATCTCAATAGCGATGGGTGCAGCAATAGCACTCCTCCTGTTTCGTTAAATATGATCCACACCTGAATAGCTTCACAATATTTGCTATAACTAAGAGATCCTCACCCTCTCCCACTTTGTTATTGTGACCACGGTCTGTCCAAGCACTCCTCGAGAAGTCACCCTAGTAGAATGCAAGAAGCCAAATTCCCTAACAGTTTTATAACTTTCATCATGGTTAAGGTATGACACCTGGAACTAGGGAATATGCTCTGAAATTACAGATTTTTTTCTAGTGATCAATCAGTTTCTGATGGAGATATTTTATTCACAGAACTTCATCTCCAGATGTGGCCGTGTGCAAGCCTTCTTTGTGCTAACTGTGAAACCCAGAACCCACGCCAACTCTGTTGCTTGATGGGACTTGAGAAATCCTCTTAATTGAAGCACAGATCACCTCTCCTCTGGGTTGTGTCCTTGCCATGTCGACACATTTTACTGTTCGAACTCACCAGGAGCAGTATAACCCCTCAACAAGGGGAAGTTGTGAAAAAGCATTTGCAAAGGGTGGACCATGCGTTCGAAAGCACATCACCCCTCGGCCTGCATGCAACGAATCAGCATGTATTTCTTGTTCCAGTGCTGATTAACGGTACAAAAGGGGGTGGTGATGGACGGAACATCTGAATCAATCAAACACTCACACCCAGTCAAAACATCTGGGTTTAATCCATCACCGTTCTTTAGCCCACTCTGCCACCCCAGTTCAGACATGGCTATATGCAAATCAGTCTGACCCTGTGCCTCATGGGAACAGTCCAGTCCGAACTGCCAAGCCATGTCTTCCTTGGACCAGAAACAAGCTTCCGAGGACCGGTTTCTGGCATTCCAGCCGTCTTCAGCCCAGCTTGCTTGAATCCAGTGGCCAAGTGCTGATTAATCCTGCCCTTGCAAAATAATGACTGTGTGGTCTCATGACTGAAAATGGCTTTTCTTCTGAGAATATCTGACCATGTGCTTTTAATTCGCCGAGAATATTTGGTGGATCAGCAAAATGGGGTGATTTATTGTCCAGATTCAAAGATGTTGTGCCTCTGTTGTGAGTGCCTGCGACTTTGTTCCTCCCTGAATGTTTGTATAAAACATTTCCGTCACACTCCCTGTTTACATGAGTACAGCGTAGGACAGGTATTCTCATGAAGAAATAACTATAGTCTTCTCATGACTGTATTCCTCTCCAGTATGTTCATATGGAGCTGCTCCACCATCTGAGACCATTGCCCCTTGGCCTCCAGTTCCAGGAGATGGGTTCACAATCCTTCCAAAAAAGTGTGTCCTCATTATGAACTGAATTGGATGCATTTGAATTGGCAAGTCTTCCTCTTTGTTGGACTATAGTTTCTATCATGTCATTGCTCGTTTCATTCTGGAGGGACTTCCATATGGTTTTCAAAAGATCTGGACATTTTAAATCATTAAGTGTCTAACTCCTATTACAAAGGACTCGTTTTTAGTCTGCAGTGCGGAATCAGGCAAATGCAGAAGGACACGGTGCCCGAAAGTAGTGATTTGCAGGGACGTACTGCGTTTTTAGGTCGAGCAGACAGAGTCTGCGCAGAGACCAATTGTTGGCCGTATTTGGGAATGTGGACACGAGAGGGGCACGAGCGCAGATTTCACCTCATGGGCGCGCACGGCGCCGTGCCCCTCTCATGCCTCATATTCCCATGCGCAAACACACTCACACAGCCACACTCATGCATGCGCACATACACAGCCACACGCATACACAGTCACACACACACTGCATACACACAGAAACACGCGCACACAGACGCACGCAGAGACACACTCGAACAGACACACGCAAACACACACAGACACACGCACGTACACCCCCACCCTCACCCTCACCCCCACTCCCACTCCCACCCACCGGGCTCGTCTCCTCTTAGGCCTGGGTGCCCCTTTCCGATGTTCTTCACGACGGGGCTTCAGCTGCCGGACCTGGTAAGGCAGGGGCTGCCCGCGCAAGCGTGGCATTTCTAACCGGGGCTCTTCAGAATGAAAGTGAGAAATGCCGCGCATGCGCGGACAGCCCCTGCCCTACCAGTTCTCGTTTGCTATCTGTCAGCCAGCCAGAACCACATTCCTTCCGACTGATGTCTTTTGCTACACAATGCTTGTTTTATGACTGTTGTAATGCTTTATTACCCCCGACTAAATTAGCATGCATTGCTAAATTGCATACAACGTCCCCACTATGTTTTGAAAGTGGGTAGGATAAAGTCTTCTGTGTATATTCAGATATCTTTAGTTATATAGTGCATACATTTCTCATAGCGTTGGAACATTTGAAATAGACAAACAGCACTAAAGTATACATTACTGCAATGTAGTGAACAGTCAATCGCTCACACCAAGATGGCCGCTCAAGAATAGTTCTGTTTCAACAGAGACGTGAAACCCTCCTTTCAAAGATGGCTGCCACGTTCGCTCAGAGCTGCTTCTGGGCACCCTGGCGCATCCGTCCTCGATGTCTATGCTGCTAGACACGCCGCTGCTCTCCGTACTAACACCGGCGGCCCGGCGCATGGCCGCGGATCCACCGCGCTGTTCTGACAGCAGCCCCGCCCCCGCCATGACCATGCCCTGCCAGAACCAGCAGGCAGCCTCGGGGCCTGCGGAACCGGCTGCCCACAAACAGCTGCGGTTTGCGGAGTCGGTAGAGAACGAAGTCCGGGATGCAGGCGGCAGCACCGGGTCGTCCCCCGCCAGCAGCGACGGGAGCGAGGACAATGGGAGCAGCGCCGCCCAGCAGGAGCAGGACGAGCAGCTCCTGGCACAGCAGATCGGGCCCCAGCTCAAGGTGCTGCCCATCAATGACCAGATCCGGGAGCTGCAGACCATCATTCAGGACAAGTGAGCGCAGGAGGGGGCTTGTCATACTGGAAGAGCAAGAAATGCTGTTATGGGGTTTGGAGATGCTGGGAATTTTTATTTTTATTTTAAAAGTTTTATATAGCGCTAGCTTGACCCGTGGGTATGAGAGCGCTTTACATATACACAAGAGATAAAGGTTGCATTACATAGCATGATCTCAGGAAGCAAAAAAGATATGTAACCTATAGAGTACCTTCCCCACTTAGTCAAAGAGGTGGCTACTACTTTTTTTGAACCCCGATAGTATACTTATTTAATGAAGCCCCCTTGTTTCTTTTAGGAAATCTCTTGATTGTAGCCCATTAGGTAAAAACTGTATGCGATGGGATGAGCATGACCATCAACCAACTGAAGACTGTCCAGTGTTTTGAAACTGCTTGTCACAATGCTGTAAATGACACTGGGTTAAGTGAGGTTAAGGCTGGCCACAATGATGCCATAACAATTATATCCTATGATGTCATCTGGGTCAGAAGCCACAAATCTGAAGGGGTATCGGATGGGGTGCGCCCGTTACAGGCCCTCAGGGCAAAGTTCACTATAAATTACAATAACTTTCATTTAAGTATTAATTATTGAAAAAAATTTAAAGGCATTGTTATTTGCAATATCAATACGTGTAAGTCATGTAAATACAACACATATTGCATTACAAATGCTATAGGTGTCACATTTGCAAAAGTTATAACTATTGGCTTTGTAAATGACAAAGCTATTAATTTCACTATTTTCAAAAACAAGACATAAATAAAAAAATGTGTCATTTACAATACCAATAGCTCAAACTTTCCTAATGCGAGACCTATTGCATTGCAAATGCTTGTTTTTCCTTGGATTGTTATTGTTTGCAATTTCTGTGGTGTTTCTTACAATGGATACCAATTACCTACTCCTGCAACCCGTGTGGCTCCTAGAAACCGAGTGTTACAGGAGTGGTGTAATTGTTGCTTGTTTGCATTGAGAGATAGAGATTGGAACGGACAAAGGCATACATACCTTACTTCATGACCTGGCCGTGCAAACTGTTTTGCCCCTGAGCAACCAGTTGCCCAGGTAGACAAAGGCTTGATGACCCGGTGTACTTAAAACGCTGCTACAAGAACTCTACAGTTTGTGAACATCCTTTGTGCTGCCTTGAAATAAAAAGTCAACACACAAAACTGATGATGGCACCTTGGTACTTCCAAACACAGTAAATGGGATGCTTGGGATGAATAGGGATGAGGGATGAGGAAAGAGTCCTGCAAATATCAAACAATTATGCTGAGGTAGCCGTAGCACTTCTGGAACTGTAACCTTTCTAAAAGATTGCTTTCTCAAGAACATTTTGAGCTACCTGAAATCCAAAATGGGGCGCCATTTTGCAGATTTCTTTCACACCCAAAAAAATACCAAGTAAATGAGTACACCTTTCTAGAATTTAGGGATCAGCTCATTTTGTAATCATGGAAAGGATTTTTTCTGCAAAAAAGGCAGTGTTGAGGCACCATTTTCGTAGGTAGATCAGACAGGGTTTTTTTAAACAAATTTGAAGGTATGGCCATAGCAAGATATATACAACATCCATTTGTCCATAGTAATATCTTCCGATTAGTGACAGATACCTGAATTCTTCCTCCCTACTGCATCTTTAGTTTGTGGTAGTGGAAAGAACTGAGGACTGCTTCTTGGCAATGCCATATTCATGGGTCATGCTTGCCATTTATGGGGCAGAGGTATCTGAACGGCTGCTGCAGGTAAGGCCTTAGCGGTGGACGGCCACATCTACAGGTGGAGAAACCTCTACCTCCGAATTCTCAAAAAATAGGGTTTGTCTTCTGTATTGCAGAATTTTCTGGAATTTATGGAATTTTAAAAGAATTTCTCCCACTGAAATGCATGTCCAAATTCCAACTAAATAGGTCTATGAATACTATATTTGTTGAGTGCTCTGGTCGTACTTGAAATGCGTGATTAATAAGAAAAAATCAATGTGGAACTTTAACCTGGCTCTTAACATATGACTTTTAAATTGTTTTTAACCATTTTTTACTTCTGCGAATTTCTGTTTGAAATACTATGTAATAAACTGTGCTTTTATGATTTATATTTTAAATCGAATAAACCTATTTTTGAATTTGAATTTGAGTGCTCTGGTCATTAACATGTGTGCAATCTATCCACAGTTTCATATATTAAGTATGAACACTGTGTTGGCTCACGATTTTTCACAACCAAGAATCGCGTATCAACTTTATACATTGAGCACAAATTTCCCAACACGTGTTCAAATCTATTAATAAAGTTCACAGTTAGCTAAAACCATAGCATCTTCCAGCAATAAGACAATTTTAAAATTAAAGATATACAAGAGAACTATAGTCATACACATAGTAATTATTCACTCATAATAGAAGGCTCATACAATACAGTTTAAAATGCAGCATATTTTCTATAAATAAAAAGTCCTAGGCTTAGCTATGCAAAATGTGTTAAAGTGCAGGTGATCTGCTGAAGTCATAACTGTACAGGCTTGTTGGAGTGGGTAAGTTCAGCCACTGTGGCCTTTGCAAAACAAGGCACAGCTATCAGCCTCCTTTGTCGATGGAAGTACGGAAACCGGACATTAAAGTGGCAGTGCCCGGCCTTAAGTTTATTACCACAGGGCCTGGCAATAATTAGTCAGAAGGGTAGGTGCAACATGTGCTCAGTTGCGACTGCTTCTGGATTCGGATGGTGGGGTGGGGCTTTTAGGGGGGAGGGGGAGACAGGGGACGAGGGTGAAGAAAACAAATAAACCACTCACCTGAAACGTCTGGCAGCCGCCTCTCCTCTGCTCTCCGTCCTCTTCATTCTTTCTGTCACGGCCAGTAGCAGGAAGCACCCGGCTCCCAGGTTCTCCTGAGCTAATTACAATGCTGCAATGCAAGGTTGTGATTGGTCTGTGCGCCATGGATCGGTGCTCAGATGGGGAACTGGAGGCTTTGCATGTTCCTCACGCAGCCTGGAGGAGAAGATGCAAAGTGTGCATGACTGTTTGGCCGGCGCGAGGGCTGTACGTCAGTACAACGCGGAAAAACCAAAGGAAATGATGGACGGAGCGTTGACAATACAAGCACTCACCCCCAGTCAACTGATCTGGGTTTAATCCATCACCGTTCATTAGCCCACTCTGCCACCCCAGTTCAGACATGGCCATATGCAAATCAGTCTTAAACTGGGGTGGCAGAGTGGGCTAAAGAACGGTGATGGATTAAACCCAGATCAGTTGACTGGGGGTGAGTGCTTGTATTGTCAACGCTCCGTCCATCATTTCCTTTGGTTTTTCTTTGTTCGCCATAAGTTGGCAGGGTATGCTCAGACGTGAGTCCCTTGCTCACTTTGCCACTGGATTCAAGCAAGCCGGGCTGAAGAAGGCTGAAATGCCAGAAACCAATCCTCTGTAGCTTGTTTCCGGTCCAGGGAAGGCATGGCTTGGCAGTTCGGGCAGGACTGTTCCCATGATGCACAGGGTCAGACTGATTTGCATATGGCCAAGTCCGAACTGGGGTGGCAGAGTGGGCTAAAAAACGGTGATGGATTAAACCCAGATCAGTTGACTGGGGTGAGTGCTTGTATTGTCAACGTTCTGTCCATCATTTCCTTTGGTTTTTCGTCAGTACAACGCGATCATTTTGATCGTGGTACTTTACAACGCGGTTTTCACAACGCAAGTCGTTACAACGACTTGCGTTGGAGGGCGCTGGATTGAGGATTCATTTAATTTTCTATTCCAACTCCAGCCCACGTAACAGTAGGGAAGGTGTTGGAATAGAAAATCAAACTATTCCTTAACCAATAGCGCCATCCAGCCAAGACGTAGTAATGACATCTGTTGTAATGGCTGCGTGGTAAAGGTCGTGCTGTGTAAACACCGCATTGTAAACGATGTTTCCTGGTGCGAGAGGGCAGGTCAAGCAGTAATGCCCACAGAAGGAGGGCAAATCACTCCCTCCCCTGTTGTGCCCAGCCCCGCTACGCCCAGAGAGTCACTGATAGCAAAGGAAAGCTAAAATGATAATAATAATAGTAATCATTTTAGTTTTCCTTCTATTCAGTAGGGCGATGCTCCTCCGCCATAGCAGATGAGCCGCCACTGAATGTTCTCATTAGATATAGTTTCTTAGCTGTGCAAATGTAATAAAAGGATAATCCCCAGCTATGAAGCTATCTGGACAAAGCTTGTTTACATGACTTTTTTGTGGTTACACACATTTTCCTTTCGATTATTTTCTAGACTATAGCCCGTAATTCAAACCGGTTATAGTCTCTTAAAATCTGCCAATGCCTTAACACTAACAGACAGTTTATTCCCGGAACGGGTTCTTCAAACTACCGCACCTTTGGCAGCAGACGGAACAAACAACGGTGCTCATCAGGATTGGACTTCAAAGCCGATCTTTTCAAGTTTTCCCTCAACTCTCATGCGGTATTTCATCTGCCTACAGCTCAGCTGATTGTCTGTTGACTTGAAGCAGGCTATAATGTCCTGCCTGCAGTGACTTGGTCCCCAGCTGATGAACATCGCTCCACCTTGGCTGCTAGGGGTTTTCCCCTCCTGTGCTGATCCTTGGTGAACTCCATTGTTCATGACGAGCTCAGCTCGTCATAAGCCCAGCTCAACCGTGCCTCATGAGAGCTGAGCTCGTCATGAGCAGCGAAGGGGTTTTAAAATGGACTTCTGATCCTCCCTTGATAAACAGAATATTTGAAGCATTGTTTCGGATCCTTAACTACATAATCGGCATCGCACCCTTTCCTCTACTCGTTGCCATGGCAGCAGATCTAAGAGTGAAGGAAGACCCCTGAGACGGTTTTTCAAAAACCTCTCTTTGATGTAGGTGTTAACCCCAGAGCCGAGATATGTATGGGGCTTCAATTAAGTGTAGCTGGCTATTGTCATCCAGACATGTCATTTCTTGGACAAAAGCTTCTTTATCCGCCAGAAGTGAAATTCGTTAGAACTACTTTTTTTCACCAGGACTTTAAACTGGAAATGTGTGTCCCATAGTGAATTTAGGCCAAGAGTTGTCAGTGACAATTCCAGAAAGGCTCTTGCCGAAGAGTGATCTCTTATGCTGAATTCCTGTCATAAATGGTGTTTATTAAAAAAAACACAAAGTAATGCAATTATTGACATAAGTGGCGCAATGGACCACTAAAGAAAAAAAAATACAATAGTGCAAGAGAGAGAAGAAAGGGAGAGGTGGAAGTGCATATCAACCACAATATACTAAGGAATCACAATATAAGCATGCAATGTCACAGAAGCTCTCAGGTGGTGCATGTTAACAGTGCCGCACATAAATGGGAGCATCTCCAGCAAAGAGCAGACAAACACAACTCGATCAGACTTCATCAGAGTCCTCTGCAATAGACAGCAAATAGCTCTTGAGTGGCTGCCAAATATCCTTGGGTCCAGAAGTCATAGGCTGCAGAGAGGCATATACCTCGGAAGTGTTGTCACACACAGAGGGATAAGTCTTTTAGCCATGCCGACTTTGAGGGGGAAACTGAGGCTCCCCAGTGTAGTGTAATCAGTCTCTTGGTGAGCAATAACGCAATGGCAGTGAAGCGCCAGAAACACAGCGGCAATGGAAAGGTGTGGCGCTACGGCCAGGGCGACGGACTACGGACGCTAGGGCTCACGGTTCGATCCCCGGCAGCCCAGCACCATGTGACTATGGGCAATAGCTTGCTTAATCTTCACGCCACGCGCTTTACAAATACTGGATTTACATTTTACATTTACATACCACAGCAATGCCATTAGTGGGTCGGGTGTAAGTGCCTGACTGAACATCTATACTACTATTATAAAGAGAGAACTGTGTCCTTTGAGCCAGATAAACTAAAAAAGTACACCACCAATCGCAACACCCAATACAGCGTTGGAAAGGGGAGGTCCAGGAGATGGACATAGGCTATATAAAAATAAAAATAAAACGCAATTAAAAAAATTTACCATAAAAAAAAGTAGTCCCTTGAAAGTAGCACCGGCCGCGAGGTGCGTCATGACATCAGGAGCGAGGGGAGGAGCGGCATACGCTGACGTCCGAGAATTGATTGCAAAGAGCGGAGACTGGAGGACTGGTGAGACGTGATTGGAGCAACCAAGAGGCGGAGAAAGGGGGACCCGATATACGAGAGACGTGTGGCGAGTAACAGAGAGGGTCAGGAAAGGGGTCACTCACTTGTGTGATAGTCACAAGGCAACAGCGCTAGGAAGGGGGCGGAGTGACGTGATGCTGAGGCGGCCAGGGAGCAGGTATTGAGGTACAAAGACCGAACGCACGGGAAGGGGTGCTGTG
The DNA here is from genome assembly GCF_964263255.1 of Lissotriton vulgaris. NCBI lineage: Eukaryota > Metazoa > Chordata > Amphibia > Caudata > Salamandridae > Lissotriton > Lissotriton vulgaris. The sequence continues at coordinate 28,471 of NW_028247067.1, read as the reverse complement.
ACAAGGTGTAGTAGATGCCGCGTGGGAAGGGAACAGGTGACAAGGTGTAGTAGATGCCGCGTGGGAAGGGGTGCTGTGACAAGGTGTAGTAGATGGTAACGTTTGGCACACTTTCACATGAACCTTAATGGTTCTGTTCTGGTATAAATGTATCCCAAAGTGATAATGATTCAAACAGTTTTTCTTGTTTCAAACAATCTTTGTTTATTCTTTCTTTATCGTTCATTTAGATATCTTTCATTTCCAAGACATTTTTAGTTATCATTTTCCATTTACCCAATGCATTTCGGGTCTATGGTGACCCTTCTTCGGGGGTCTCTAGAAAACCAAGAAAAAAGTCGCTGTCAGCCCTTAAACTTAAGTACAAGAACACATAAACATTTATGCATAATACACTGACTTCTTAAGTGAAAAAATAACTAAGCTTCACGAAATGACCTACATCATTGAACAGTATCGCTGTTTATACTCAAAAACTAATGTTTAGACCAAAAAGCTAATGTTAGTTGTATGCTAGAAAATATGCCAAAACACCAAAAGCCTAAGTTAAAAAAACATCATGAAAGAAAACCGTAATAGCTATCGTATTAGCATGTGTCCTGTTGTTAAACCAAACAGGGATTCACTTTAACAACCATTCTATTTTCTCTCGTGTTCTACCAACCATTCTGCTCGCGCTCGCGCTGTACTTACTGGAAAATGAAAATGAACAACGTCCCTCGCTAGCGTGCTCTCGACGAATCCGCTGTTACCTATCTTTCTGCATGTCGCTATTTAAAGCTATCTGAACACTAATTGGCTCAGTTCGCGATCACGTGATCGCTACATCGGACTGTTGTTAAAGTCCTTATTTTTGCTAAAAAATCTATATTCATACATTTCAATCACTGTGTGAAAAGTAACTATTCATGCAATAGATGTTAACGCATAAAAGATGGAATTACGAGGCATATTAAATCGATCTTTTTACGTTGCGCTTTCACTCAACATAATTATATTTATGTTTGGTTCAGCTGTCATATAAACAGTATGACTCTAATACTGTGCGCTTACTGCAAGGAATTAAACAAATAGTGAAAAATTAATGAAAAATTACAAAGTAAATAAATAAAAAGGATTACGTTTGCCTACAACAGATCAAAAAATTTGAAAGAACTGTTAAAAAAGAAGAATGAACCAAAAGAGACTAATCACAAAGGCATGCAGAGATGCGAAAATTGCATCCATTGCAATAATGTAATGACAGGAAACTTGTTTACACACCCTATGACAGGTAAAAAAGTGACCCTGTTATACTCAGGAACCTGTGACACCAAGAATGTCATTTACGGAATCAAATGTCCATGTGGAAAATTGTATATAGGACAGACGGAGAGGAAAATCAAGATAAGAATAACTGAACATAAAAGTAATATTCGTCTGAAAAATCTGAAATCCACATTGGCAACACATTGGCTGGAAGCAGGACATAACGTAGCCCAACTGCGTTTTACAATACTGGAAGTCATCAAAGAACACCCTGAAAAAGACACACAAAAATCCAGATTAAGATCAGAATACTTCTGGATAAAGAAAATGGGTAGCCTACAACCAAATGGACTGAATGACAGGATAGAATTATCCTGCTTTTTATAAAGAGACTATGAAAAGCCGAACTTGCTCGTCTGCATAACAATAAGAATGAGAACTTTCCCTATTCAAAATGGCCGACACCATTATTTATTTACTTTGTAATTTTTCATTAATTTTTCACTATTTGTTTAATTCCTTGCAGTAAGCGCACAGTATTAGAGTCATACTGTTTATATGACAGCTGAACCAAACATAAATATAATTATGTTGAGTGAAAGCGCAACGTAAAAAGATCGATTTAATATGCCTCGTAATTCCATCTTTTATGCGTTAACATCTATTGCATGAATAGTTACTTTTCACACAGTGATTGAAATGTATGAATATAGATTTTTTAGCAAAAATAAGGACTTTAACAACAGTCCGATGTAGCGATCACGTGATCGCGAACTGAGCCAATTAGTGTTCAGATAGCTTTAAATAGCGACATGCAGAAAGATAGGTAACAGCGGATTCGTCGAGAGCACGCTAGCGAGGGACGTTGTTCATTTTCATTTTCCAGTAAGTACAGCGCGAGCGCGAGCAGAATGGTTGGTAGAACACGAGAGAAAATAGAATGGTTGTTAAAGTGAATCCCTGTTTGGTTTAACAACAGGACACATGCTAATACGATAGCTATTACGGTTTTCTTTCATGATGTTTTTTTAACTTAGGCTTTTGGTGTTTTGGCATATTTTCTAGCATACAACTAACATTAGCTTTTTGGTCTAAACATTAGTTTTTGAGTATAAACAGCGATACTGTTCAATGATGTAGGTCATTTCGTGAAGCTTAGTTATTTTTTCACTTAAGAAGTCAGTGTATTATGCATAAATGTTTATGTGTTCTTGTACTTAAGTTTAAGGGCTGACAGCGACTTTTTTCTTGGTTTTCTAGAGACCCCCGAAGAAGGGTCACCATAGACCCGAAATGCATTGGGTAAATGGAAAATGATAACTAAAAATGTCTTGGAAATGAAAGATATCTAAATGAACGATAAAGAAAGAATAAACAAAGATTGTTTGAAACAAGAAAAACTGTTTGAATCATTATCACTTTGGGATACATTTATACCAGAACAGAACCATTAAGGTTCATGTGAAAGTGTGCCAAACGTTACCATTTAGACATTGGGACCCCCCAGTGTCTCACATGTTGCAAGTCTATAAAAAGTGTTTTTAGGCTAAAACACTAAGGCAACGGTGCACAACAACGAAAAGATTAAAGAGTCAAAAAGGAAATTGAAAAGCAAGAGTGCTAGATGGACCCTATCACGAAGGTGTAGTAGATGCCACGTGGGAAGGGAACAGGTATGATGTATACAGCCAGCTGGAGCGCAAGGGATATGGCAGAAGGCTTGAGAGGGCTGGTATGCGTAGAGAGAACCAAATAGCGGCTTTTGCAGTACGATCACCCTTCAGCACAGTCAGAAAGTCAGTGAGCAAACTAACAAGAGTGGATATGATGCAGATTTGTCTACAGAAGTCGAAAGAATGCTGCCCTAGCATCTAAAAAGGTGACCAGGAGGTGGAAATGTGGGCTCTTATGCAAACCCAAAACATGGTCTGAAAGAAAAGGTTTAAATACACCCAGAGCCTAACCCATCCCTTTTTCTACGTGCAGGCGGGGGCTCTGAAGCCTAATTGCTCCGGGACAACGTCGGGACGGGCTGCTGGTTATTGATAAAGTAGAATGGACATCAGACGAAAAAGTCGCTACAGCTCCGCACGTCCGTTTTCAGGTGGCAAAAGCCGGCATGATCTGCATGGCATTTAGGACAGCAGTGAGATCTGGCAGGACCAAACTTAGCAAGGACATCAGGAGTGGTGTTGGCTCAGTGCAGATATTTGTAATGCAATATCTTATATCGATGGTTACAGGAAATCAATTTGGTCTACATACAGCAATAGTACCATATTGTACCTGAAATAGAAATACCCAAATCCGGCCCCCACACGGCTCTAGCCTTCTCCAAACCAGTGGGCCTCACCTGTAACGATGCATGATATAGTTCAGAGACTAGGGCCAGATGTAGGTAAATTCAATTCAGCGAGTCCTTAATAGCGATTTTTACCGAATCGCTATTAAGGACTCGCTAAATTGAATGTTGGGGAGAAATCGCTAAAATATTTGTGCTTCCTTAATATTCCTTAATAACGAATCACTAATTGAGATTCGTAAATAAGGAATACCTAGCCATTCATTCCTATGGGCTAGGAGACCCATAGGAATGAATGGGAAGATATTAACTATTTGAGATTCTGTATTAAAGAATCGCAAATAGTGGGAGCTATTTCAAGGGTGCCAGGGCAATTTTGCGATTCCTTATTTTGCAAGTAGGTTTAAACTCACCTACATTGCTCTCAGCCAAATACCGGTCAGTAACGCAGAAATTCTTCGAATTTCTTCGTTACCGCTCGGTATTTGCCACCTACATCTGGCCCTAGGTGGCTATTATCAGGAGGGGTAAATGGGAAGCACGTCGCAAAGTGTTTCTGTGAGGACAATGAAATGTAAAAGTCTCCAAGAGCGTGGTTCTCCCCTTCCAAGCCAGTGCATTGATAGGTTTTAGTGGGCTGCCCACAAACAGTCAGCCATCCTACCCAGACCGTGTGTACGCAGCACGCACTGTACAAGGCGTTCCAGAGTTAGTGGGAGCCAAGGATTACTTGACAAAGGGAGCTGTGGGGAATAGAGGGTATCTCCTCCCAAGAATCAAATCAATTTTCTCCAGGCCCAACAAGTAGTGGCGGATGCATGTCTATCCTTTGGGTCTCGAATTATACCATGAGGTTAAATGGTGGATAGTGACTGCTGCGACAATTGAGCACCCTCGGGCATCAGGAAGGGCAAACTAGAATCAGGATGATACCAGTAAAAAGCTTAGTGGGTCTGTGCAACATAGTAGTACAGCTGAAGATCAGGGACACCAAGGCCACCACGCTCATAGGGGAGTGTGAGGACCTCCAGAGGGACACGAGGTCGAGTTCCGGCCCATACGAGGCGGCTGCACAGTGAGGCAAAAAAGCTATTGGTTAACGGGATGGAAATGTTTAAAAAAAAAGGTACAAAAAGGTGGTAAGACTACCATTTTGATAATAGCTATTCTCCCAAACAACTAGTTCTGTTGGAGTAGTTTTTCAGAAGATCCATGATCTTGGTTTTCAGATGATTATTGCTTCACATTACACTGCCGGTTGCATGTATATATTCACTAATGTAAGGGGGGACACGAATACATGTGATTTAAAATTAATATTTCATATAAACCTTTTTATGCATCTATGTAGGCCTCTATTTACATTTCCCTGACAACTTACATGTGCTGTGATCACAATATATTGTTGGTATTGTGCACATTTGTCTACAGTGATACCTCGATGGGCATTGTTGTTTAGAATTTCTCATGACCCTGTCCACTTGGGTCTATGGTTTTCTCCTGTGGTATTTATATATGCAAATGTCTTTTAGCAGCCTTTTTATGTCTCGCTGAAGCAATGCGTAAGCATTGTTTTCGGTGAGATTATAGTAAGCTGATTTAAAAACTCTACCCACCGTGGATCGCATACAGTTCATGTGAGAGCCAGGTGCGTGCACAGGAATTCGCTCCCCCCTACTCCTCCCACAATGCAAGACAAGAACATCAAAGCCATTTGCCAGCAGCCACTTCACGCGCTCCGCAGGTCATAAACAGGACCATCTGCGCGTGAATTGGAATGCCGGCATGGTTGCCCAGCCCCCCTCCCAGTGCTGCCTTTCCTCTGCTCAGCTTCATCTGGTGCCAAATGGAGAAACTATTGAATCTGTTCATACCACCATAGACTTCTTGTCTCAACTATTCTTTTTTTGTTTAAGCAGGAAAACACGTCTGCATTCACACCTTTACAAACACATTGACAAACAATAGAAATGGCTCCCACTACCACAGACTCTTTGGCGTGCACACCCTGTTGTAAGCAAACCTCAGCTAGGCCTACTTAGTGCAAGGGGTTCGCCTTTCTCTGCACAGAGTCCTCAGACCTTAGGAAGAAGTTGGCAATGAAACTGGAAAATACAAAAGCAAAGTTTATTAAACCTTTAAAGGTGGTACTACAGTCCACACAACACTCTTTAGTATTGTATAGAGTAGCACACCGAACCTAAGCACATGGCCACTTTTATACACAATGAGGGGGCTCAAAAGAAGGCGGTACAGAAGACAAGAGCAGTTTCATGACCATACAAGGACATATTGGAGGGCACAATCGATAGATGGGCGGAGTTAACAGTCTTCAGTAACTGGTAAACACATTCCTATCTGGAACCAATTAGTAACGGTCGTTGACCCTACTGCGCATGTCTGGACATGCTGGAAGCGGGGATTACTAAAAATAGCCTGTTGCCGGGCAGACTTCAGGCGCAGTTAACAAGAAGGTAGGACAAAGCACATGACGAGCACATGGCAATGTATGGCATACAAAATGGCCACTGCAAATACAAAATGGAGTCGGCACATTTGTTACGATAATGGTCAAACGAAGCATGTCTTCTGCTAATGCTTATCCTAATTGCTGCTGATTTACAACAACCCTCTCATTAGCAACTACATGCATACGCATTTCAAAGAGCTTCCAATATAAAGGTAGCCTGATGGAAAGTGTTAACTTTCCTCACCAATAAAATGCACATTTAAATGTATACAAAGCTCTTGCACTACCACAGACTTGTTGACGCATGCACCTTTCTTTAAGCAACTGGGTGCATGCGCATTTTAAATATGTTTTAATGTAAGGGTAGCCGGATAGAAACTGTTACCCACAATTATACCGATGTTAACTTCAAAGTGAGTTGTCCATTTTTCTTTAGCAGCGCATACTTCTTTTTAAACATATAAAGACACAATTCAACTCGTTCACACCACTGTAGACTTGTTGTCTCAGCCAACCTTCTCTCTTTTAGCAAGTGCCTGTGTTTTCATCATTTAGCAACTTGACGCAGTATATGCAGCTTTACACACAAATGGTCAAGATCACTGTCATGGTGCTTCCTTTCTTTTGTTTCCCCTTTTGGGCTTATGCCTGTGCACAAAAACAAAATGCACACCGGGTGCGTTCTTGCCTTGCATCATTTTTGCTGTTTTAATTAACTTTGAAGGCTGTCTAGCAATTACGACCACCGTTACAAAACAGGTTTCTATATGAGACTTGTGTACATTATAAATGTACCCGAAAGCGTGAGCATGTAAGACGAAAACAGTTTATAGGATCATTACTCTTCCCAGCCTTGCTGCTAGGCCTTATCTACATCCACATGCAGATAAACTGTACAAAATGTTGTTTGGAAACCAAAACTGTCAACTTAATAGCTGAAAAATAAATACTTATAAAATACATGGCTCAGGGGAATATACTGTTATAATTTTGGCCTAAACATAAAGTGAATACTGGCTTTATTAGAGCTGCTTTCATAGTGCTTCCTTTGTGACTATAGTGGTGCCGGAACTCTTATTAAAAGCAGGTTTACACAGTTTTGTTTTTGTGTTAGCTTATTTAATGGAGAGCATTGTGATATTAAGCATTTGAGTGTTGTCAGTGCCATGCTAATGCTATTTTTTGGAATTTAATGACAAACTCAAGAGCATTTCTGCGAGGCGCATGGTGTTGAGTGTCTGATTGATATTGTCTCCTGGCCCACTTTGCTTTTTATCTGAGGTCTGGCAGGGAAGGGACACTGCTGTCCATGGCAAGGGTAAGGTGGTGTTGCATGCTGTAACTATGTGCTTTGGTTGTTATGCATGCACCTTATAATCCACCTACTAAACAATTTCATCATAATTCATAAAAATGTACATTCCAATAGGTCTTGCTTTAATAAAAATGCAAGCTATTACTGTTGCAAATGTTATATTGGTTAAGTTTACTGTTTTTGTTACAAAATATAACAACAGTACCAAAAGTAATAAACCACCAGCTGTTTTAGGTGTCCCTCTGCAGTTTTAAAGAAACCTCTATTAGCTAGAATATTTGTTAACAAAGAAATTATCAAATAAACATTAAAATTTGCCAGCATTCACAACATTTTTAAAAAAAATACCAACACGAAAAAAATATATATATTTATGTTGTTACTCAGATTTTTGTAATGATTTTTTTTAGGATTCGATTCTTCTGCACGTGATAAAGTACCAAAATAATATTGGGGATTTTAATCCGTTATAGTGTAGGCCTTTAAGCAATAATATAAAAACATTCAAGGGTAATTCTATTTTTCTTGTTCCTTTATGGCTTTGCTCAAAAATTAATTTTTAACAAGCATTTTACATGCAATTGGTAGCGCATTAAAACAAAAATTAAGTATTGAAATTGTTATTGTTAATATAACAATACACAAATAAAAAACATTTTTATTTACAATGCCAATTTCTCAAACACATGCAAATGCGAGACCTATTGCTTTCCATTATGTATCTTGAATGGAGATTAAAATTGCTCTCACATCTTTGGTCTCTTTGTCTCACACTCTACACTTTTATTTTACACTCGTTATTTTTGTTTCACACTTTTTCTTTGGCACACACTTTACTAAGCATGGGCAAATTTTGCGAATCTGGCGTTCGCAAATTTGCGAACTCGCAATCCGGAAAATCCACGAATTCTCGCGAATTTGCAGATTTTTTTTTGTGTTCGCAAGGGTTTCTGCCAGTTCGCGAGGGTTTTGTACCAGTTCGCAATTGCGAACTTACCTGTCGGCTCGCAACGGTCGCAACTTTGTTGTTTCTACGTCTGGTTCATCACAGGTTCAATCACAGCACCCTCTGTTTCACCACTGCCACCCTCTGATTCACCCATGCCACCCTCTGGTACATCACTGCCACCCTCTGATTCATCACTGTAGATTATGGGGGGGGAAAGCAAGCACACCTGCCCTGCTTCAACTGACATGAATTAATCTGGGGTTGATTAATGTGTCACTGAATTTAAACTACCTGTCTGGCACCTGCTTCCTTATCTTCAATTTGCTTTCTGTTGCAGTGCAATTTTTTTTCCCAGGACCTTTGTGGCCTACTTGTAGCTATTCTATGAGCCTGCTGTGAGGGTCAGAGCAGGGTCATAGAATAGTTGCAAGTAGGCAACTGAACTCTGGAGGGGCCCCTCAGGAAACACTACAGGGAATGGTTACTAATGATAAGTTTTAACTTTTGCACCTGCTGGCTGAGTGCTTTCAGTTTTGCAAAACTCGTTTTTCTGCAGAACAGCAACTGTAATGCCCCAAACAAACATAGGCAACTGAACTCTGGAGGGGCCCCTCAGGAAGCACTACAGGGAATGGTTACTAATGATGAGTGAACTTTTGCATCTGCTGAGTGCTTTCAGTTTTGCAAAACTTGTTTTTCTGCAGAACAGCAACTGTAATGCCCCAAACAAACTTACTTGTGAAAGTTGATTTCTAATCCAAAAGTGATCCAAAGAAAGTCCAAAAGGCCTCAAATCCAAAAAAGTGCAGGCAAATGTCAACCTGAGGAGTTATTCTGATAAAAATCATCATTTTCAGAAGGTTTATGCTGCTTGCTAGTGGATTTCTTGTGCAGAATTGCAAATTTCGCGAGTGCAAGATTGTTGCTGCCCACCGCATCTACATGTTCGCAATTGCGAACTCTCGCGATGCGTCACCAAACTCCCGCGGGATCCCGCAGCAAGATCCAAAATGGCGCAGCACTCGCAAAATATCGAGAAAAACAACTCGGCAAACGCTGAATGACGGTAAGTGAACGCCGCACGCCGCAATATTGTATCACCAAGCAAAAAAATCCGCTGCGTGCAAATTTGCGGATTCTCTGTAAATTCGCGAGAGTTCGCGGATTGCGAATTTACCGAAAATCCGCAAAATCCGCGAGCGGAACGGATTTTCCGCCCATGCTTACACATTACCAGCAGTCAGTGCACACTTTCGCCAGGCATACACCACCAGCCGTCAGTACACGCTTTCACCAGGCAGACACACCACCAGCCGTTAGTGCACACTTTCACCAGGCACACACACCACCAGCCGTCAGTGCACGCTTTCACCAGGCAAACACACAACGGCAGCTGTCGGTATACGTTTTAACCAACACACTCCTCCAACCATCAGTGTACACTTTCACCAAGCATACACACCACCAGCCATCAGTGCACGATTCCAACAGGCACACACACATCACCAGCCATCAGTGCACGCTTCCACCAGTCACACACACCACTAGCTATTAGTGCACTCTTCCTATAGACTCACACACCAGCAGCTATCACCAGTCAGTGCATACTTCCATCATGCACACACACCACTAGCCGTTAGTGCACGCTTCCATCAGGCACACATCACCATCCGTTAGTGCACGCTTTCACCAGACACACAATGGCAGCTGTCATTGCACGTTTTAACAGGCACACTCCTCCAGCCGTCAGTGCACATATTCACCTAACATACACACCACCAGCTATAATTTCATGCTTTCACCAAGTACACACACCACCAGCCGTCAGTGCACGCTTCCACCAGGCATACACACAACCAGCTGTCAGTGCACACTTTCACCAGGCACACACCACCAGCCGTTAGTGCGCGCTTTTACTAGGCACACCACTAACTGTCAGTGCACGTTTAAACAGGCACACTCCAGCCGTCAGTGCATGCTTTCACTAGGCAAACCCACCACCAGCTATAAATGCACGCTTCAACCAAGCACACACACCACCAGTTGTCAGTGCACGCTTCCACTAGGCACACACACCACCTGCCATCATCACCAGTAGTCAGTGCACGCTTCCACCATGCACACACATTACTAGCTGTCAGTGCACGCTTACACCAGTCAGACACAAACAGCCGTCCGTGCACGCTTTATAGGCACATACACACCATTAGAGTCAGGCATCCACAAGCGTCAGGCATTCACAAGCTTCAGGCATCCACAAGCGTCAAAAATCCAAAAGTGTCTGAAATACACAAGCGTCAGACATACACAAGCGATTCAGAAAAAGGGGTGGTGATGAACAGAGTGTCTGAATTAAGCAGACCACTCTTACCCAGTCCAAAAATTAGGGCTTGATCCATCACCGTTTTTTAGCTCACTGCACCATCCCAGCTCAGAACCTGGCTATATGCAAATTAGTCTGTCCCTGGCCCAGTGCATCATGGGAACAGGGCAGACAAAACTACCAAGCCAATACTTATACTGGGAAGAAAACAAGCTTCCGGGGACCGGTTTCTGGCATTTCAGCCGTCTTCGGCCCGGCTCGCTTGATTCCTGATGGTGCAATGAGCAAGGGACTCACATCTGAGTATACCCTTCCACGCTTATGGTGGACAAAAACGATTCAGAAAAAGGGGTGGTGATGAACAGAGTGTCTGAATTAAGCAGACCACTCTTACCCAGTCCAAAGATCAGGGCTTGATCCATCACCGTTTTTTAGCTCACTGCACCATCCCAGCTCAGAACCTGGCTATATGCAAATTAGTCTGTCCCTGGCCCAGTGCATCATGGGAACAGGGCAGACCAAACTACCAAGCCAATACTTATACTGGGAAGGAAACAAGCTTCCGGGGACCGGTTTCTGGCATTTCAGCCGTCTTCGGCCCTTTCTGGTGAAGAATTGGCTTGGTAGTTTAGTCTGCCCTGTTCCCATGATGCACTGGGCCAGGGACAGACTGATTTGCATATAGCCAGGTTCTGAGCTGGGATGGTGCAGTGAGATAAATAACGGTGATGGATCAAGCCCTGATCTTTGGACTGGGTAAGAGTGGTCTGCTTAATTCAGACACTCTGTTCATCACCACCCCCTGTTCTGAATCGTTTTTGGCCACTATAGGTGTGGCAGGGTATACTCAGACATGAGTCCCTTTCTCACTGCACCATCAGGATTCAAGCAAGCCGGGCCGAAGAAGGCTGAAATGCCAGAAACCGGTCCCCGGTAGCTTGTCTCCTTTCTGGTGAAGAATTGGCTTGGTAGTTTAGTCTGCCCTGTTCCCATGATGCACTGGGCCAGGGACAGACTGATTTGCATATAGCCAGGTTCTGAGCTGGGATGGTGCAGTGAGATAAATAACGGTGATGGATCAAGCCCTGATCTTTGGACTGGGTAAGAGTGGTCTGCTTAATTCAGACACTCTGTTCATCACCACACCCTTTTCTGAATCGTTTTTGGCCACTATAGGTGTGGCAGGGTATACTCAGACATGAGTCCCATTCTCACTGCACCATCAGGATTCAAGCAAGCCGGGCTGAAGACGGCTGAAATGCCAGAAACCGGTCCCCGGTAGCTTGTCTCCTTTCTGGTGAAGAATTGGCTTGGTAGTTTAGTCTGCCCTGTTCCAATGATGCACTGGGCCAGGGACAGACTGATTTGCATATAGCCAGGTTCTGAGCTGGGATGGTGCAGTGAGATAAATAACGGTGATGGATCAAGCCCTGATCTTTGGACTGGGTAAGAGTGGTCTGCTTAATTCAGACACTCTGTTCATCACCACCCCCTTTTCTGAGACATACACAAGCGTCAGACATCCACAAACATCAGACATCCACAAACATCAGACATCCACAAGCATCAGGCATCCACAAGCATCAGGCATCCACAAGCATCAGGCATCCACAAGCATCAGGCATCCACAAGCATCAGGCATCTACAGGCATCAGACATCCACAAGCGTCAGGCATCCACAAGTGTCAGGCATCCACAAGCATCCACAAGTGTCAGGCATCCACAAGCGTCAAGCATCCACAAGCGTCAAGCATCCACAAGCGTCAGGCATCCACAAGCGTCAGGCATCCACAAGCGTCAGGCATCCACAAGCGTCAGGCATCCAAAAAGGGTTTGGCATGCACAAGCATCAGGCATTCACAATCGTCAGGCATCCACAAGCGTCAGGCATCCACAAGCGTCAAGCATCCATAAGCGTCAGGCATCCACAAGCGTCAGGCATCCACAAGCGTCAGGCATCCACAAGCGTCAGGCATCCACAAGCGTCAGGCGTCAACAAGCGTCAGGCATCCACAAGCATCAGGCATCAGACATCCACAAACATCAGACATACACAAGCGTCAGGCATCCACAAGCGTCCCTTTCATCAGCTCTCTGCCATCCTCATTCGCTTCAAATGTTTCTGGTTTCTCATACGGCCTCTCCAGCTCTCGCCTTGCTAAATTTTACATTGCCACAGCACCACTCAACGCCACAGCATCACTCAGCACCACTCAACGCCACAGCATCACTCAGCACCACTGAATGCCACAGAATCACTCAGCACCACTGAACGGCACAGCATCACTCTGTGCAACCATTCAACAACAAGTGGTTCAAATATCTTCTCTCAATCTTTCAAGCTTTATTACAAACTAGCAGCCCGTCCCGACGTTGTCCGGGTATGAATTGCTGCCGGCCAGTAGTATATTGTTTTGTAGGATTTCGTTTTGATAGCATTTCTTATCTGTGACAGGCCTGTGAAACGCTCCGATTCACAGTGCACTGCTGATGCACTTAAGAGTGCACGTTCAGTAGTGTGTGAACTCGAGTTTCCCTACTTTATTTTTCCTTGCAATATTATATAGCGCGAACTCGACAACATGGCATGAGCACAATTTACATTACAGAAGAACACATTCATTTGTGGTAGGCACGGGGAGACAAAGCTATTTGCCTGGAATCACAGGATGTTGAGCTGATGCCGAGATTCGAACGTAGCTCCCCAGCTCTAAAGTTTGCAATTCTAGAACTTGTGGCAGGAGGTGTGTCTAAAAGTGTATGTCGGTGCTGGCCATCAATGAGAGAGACTTGTGCATTTTTCAAATGGGTGGTGAAAAAATATGAGTATGCTGCTGGAGATGTGGGCCGCCGTGCCACCAATGTTCTTACCGGGGGAGGGTAAACACCCATTATTCTGCAACTTTCTTTCCGCATACCATCACTCCGCATACTTTTACGAAAGTACCATGACTCCGCAATGCCATTATAACGCATGGCATTACATTTTATATGCTTTTACCACGCATACATTTAGAACGAAATTCGTTGTAAATGCATGAATGGTAAAAGCATGTTTTTTTAAAATGTTTGGATAAGGTAAGTATGGGTATAGGGGTATATGTTTTGGGGTACTGACGTATATGTTTTGGGGTGTTTGGGTATTTTAAGGGTTCAGATATAGTTTTGGGTTATGGGGTACAGGGGTAGTTTTAGGGTTTAGGGATAGGTATGGGTTTTGGGGAACAGGGGTATTTTTAGGGTTCATGGTTAGGTTTGGGTTTTGGTTTGGGGGATAGGGGTATTTTTAGGGTTCAGGGGTAGGTTTGTGTCTTGGGGTATAGGGGTATTTTAACCACTTGGATGCTAGGCGTTTTCCCGCTGTGTGCTGGAAAATGCCATTTTAGTGGCACCATGACGAGCTCAGCTCGTCATCAGCACACGACCCCCGTGGGTGATGATGAGCTGAGCTCGTCATCAGCATCGAAGGGGTTAAGGGTTCAGGGATTGGTTTGGGTTTAGGGTACAGGGGTATTTTTAGGGTTCAGGGCTAGATTTGGGTTTTAGGGTACAGAGTTATTTTTAGGGTTCAGGGCTAGGTTTGGGTTTTGGGGTACAGGGGTATTTTTAGGGTTATGGGGTAGGTTTGGGTTTTGGGGTACAGTGGTATTTTAAGGGTTCAGGGCTAGGTTTGAGTTTTGGGGTACAGGGGTATTTTAGGGTTCAGGGGTAGGTTTGGGTTTTGGGGTACAGGGGTATTTTTAGGGTTCAGGGGCAGGTTTGGGTTTTGAGGTATAGGGGTATTTATAGGGTTCAGTGCTAGCTTTGGGTTTTGGGGTACAGGGGTATTTTTTAGGGTTTAGGGATTGGTTTGGGTTTTGGGGTATAGGGTATATTTATAGGGTTAAGATGGGGTAGTGTTTAAGGGTGTTGGGGTATTTTAAGGAGTAAGGGTGGGTTATGATTATGGGGTGCAGAGGTATTTAAAGGGAGCAGGGTGGGATTAGCTTTTAGGGTGTAAAGGGTAATAAAATAAAATAATAAATCAAATTAATATAAATAATGCAATTTAAAAGAATAAATGTTTTAATTAAATAAAAAAATGTGTGTATATTATATATATATATATATATATATATATATATATATGAAACGCTCCAAATCCCTCCGACTCCCGGAAAGAATAAGACAGCACTCGAGGATGAAGATTTTCAACGCGCTAGATTTTATTTAGCGGAGGGGTGCACACAGACGCGTTTCGGCGGTCTGCCTTCGTCAGTGTGTGATGCACTGTGTTTACTTCCGACATTGTTTTAAACAGATAATAATCACTCCCACATTCAATGAGGCATGGACATAGACAAGGGGACTTACACCTCGCATGGAATAGGTGCGGCCATCTTGTAATGTGTGTTGTATATGTAACACAGAATGACATTATGCATAAAATAGACTAAAGTGGTTAAGCCCACAGATGGGCATACGCATTATTCCATGCGTGGCGTATCAAAATTGAACGTCATGAGTTAGACAAAAACATACAGCCGTGGATCGGCTAATGTCCCCATATGAGATACATAGTCCAAATCGCCTATAAATAAAAGGGAATAAGTGACTTCCAAATCAACAGCCATGTGATAGGGGTAACTTAAAAGAGGAAAGTGGGATATATATGGAGTGAGGTGCGTCACGTGCAGCAGCAGAAAGACATGTGTAGTTATTCACAACATACAGTTCACGTTTCATATGGAAATTATAAAGTGAGTCCATAGTAGAACACATGTAGTGAAAGTGCTTATTATGTACAGTGGAAACTGGATGTGCAGGAGGCTCTTGTAATATGCCCATATGTTGTTCCCAATCAAATTGCAAATTCATTCGATCTAGATCACAAAGCATATACAGTGTCTCTTGAATTCATAATAAGAAGTTGTAAGACAAGTCAGATACTATGGGTCATATAACAATATGAAGAGTCTCTCACACAGTTAGTATATACATGACAAAATTCAGGCAAAAGTTCCAGAGCTATTATGTACATTGGTATGCAGTTATTCCATATACGATGATATTAAGAAGTTCTAATTGCAGTTCATTAGGATGGACTATCATCTTGGAATAATGTCTACCAGGTGTTATTCTCTACTCATTTCCCCAGATGGAAGGCCATCTCCTCCCCACTGTTAAGACCTTTAGGATGTTTCGTGCAGAGATCAATAATATATCGGGACTCAAGTCTCCTTAATCTGCGTAAGCGGTCACCACCACGTATGTTCGGGGGTACAATATCAAGGCCGAAATACTGAAGCTTGTTCCGGTCTCGATTGTGGGCCTCCGCAAAGTGACGAGCCACCGGATAGGTCTGATCTACTTTGTCGATGGCTCGCATGTGCTCTAGTATTCTGAGCTTGATCTCCTTAATCGTGCTCCCAATATAGCGTAAGCCACAGGGGCACTGCAGGCAATAGACGGCATACTGTGTGCTGCAGGTAATGAATTTGTTTATATACATTTTCCTGCCAGTTTCTGTTATAACATAGGAAAGGACACGTTTACTGCCTGCGCACGCTTTACAGCGGCCGCAGGGGTAAAAGCCTTGTTGCTCCCTTAAGGCATTGCTTCTCTGGGGCACTTTCTCTAGGTGACTGTTCACTAGTATGTCGCCTAGTGATCTAGCTTTGCTGAAGGTTAGGAGTGGCTGGGTTGGGAGATCTTCTTTGAGCACGCTATCAGTTAAGAGAATATGCCAGTTCTTCCGTAGCATTGCTCTAAAGCTTTCCGCTCCTGCTGAATAGGGGGTTATAACTCTGAACTTACCCTTGTCATCACCTGGCAAGCCTCTACGATTGACCTGTTCAGAGTTATTAGTCAGAAGGGACTGTCTCTCTATTTTCCTGACTCTATTGAGAGTGTTGTTTAGTATTTTCTCGCCATACCCCCTAGCTCTAAATCGGGATATGCATTCCGAAGCAGCCGCTTCAAAATCAGATGGTTTGGAACAATTCCTGCGAAGTCTCAGCAGTTCCCCATAGGGGATACTGTTGATTTATTGTGGTGGATGGCTACTGCTGGCATGCAGTGTGGAGTTGCCAGCAGTTTGTTTCCTAAAGAGGTTTGTGTGGAGGTGTCCGTCTTCTACATATATTTTGAGGTCCAGATAGTCCGCTGCCACCGGACTCACTGTTCCAGAAAAATGTAGATTGATTTGGTTGTTATTTAGTACATTGATGTACTCCTGAGCTGTTTCAAGGTTGCCTTTCCACACAACGAAAAGGTCATCGATATACCGATGCCAACAGATGACCTTTCCCTCTTTGCCTCCTACCATACAGCTCCTGGGTACCTGCTCCTCCCACCAGCCCACGAACAAGTTCGCGTAGCTGGGGGCAAAGCAGGTACCCATCGCCGTGCCAGACTTCTGGATATATAATTGTTCCTCAAACAGGAAAATATTATGTTTTAGACATAATTCTACGAATTCTAGAATCATTAGATTGTGTCTAGAGAATCGTAGTTGGCGTTGTTCTAGTGCCCATTTCACAGCCTCTAATCCATGATTGTGTTCAATAATTGTATAGAGGCTGGTGATGTCTAATACCATCAGAAGATATTCCTGTTCCCACACCAAGTTCTGCAATTTCGTCAAAAAGTCCTTTGTGTCTCGCACATAGGAGTCCAGGGTAGACACTAAAGGAAATAGGGTGTGGTCCACAAAACGAGACATATTCTCTGTGAGACTCCCAATAGAAGAAATGATTGGGCGGCCAGGTGGACAGTCACGATTTTTGTGAAGTTTTGAGAGGTGGTAAAAAGTAGGAGTCATAGGGCAATTAGTACGTAAGAACAGGTGTTCATCTCTACTCAGCATGTGTTGATTATACCACTTGGAAATAAGTTTATCATAGTCTGTAATACTTTGCTGGTAGGTCTCATTAGTACATTTGATGTAAAAGTTCTCATCTGAGAGTTGCCTTAATGCTTCCTGTGTGTAGTATTCACGAGTCATTAAAACCACGTTCCCGCCCTTATCAGAGGGCTTCACAATAATTCTCGTGTCCGTCGTTAGTGTTTTTAGGGCTAGTCTCTGTGAATCCGTGATATTCTGGTGGGAGTTTTGGTGATTGGTTTTACGGTACTTTAATAGATCCTCGTTCATGGCTTCCGAGAACACATCTATAGCATCCCAGGGGGATTGGGGAACAAAAGTGGATAATAAATCAAATTAATATAAATAATGCAATTTAAAAGAATAAATGTTTTAATTAAATAAAAAAATGTGTGCATATATATATATATATATATATATATATATATATATTCAATCACCTCAACAATGTAACGCTCTTAGTATGTTGTTTATGTTGTTTGATCACATGCACACCAAAAATATGTCACTATCACTTTAAAAGGAATGGCAATGGATGAGATCTCCACCCGTGAGCAAGAAGTCGGCTGACTTCGAAACGCGTAGGGTAATTTTCCTTGTGCCTACTAAACCTTTTTGCGCACTATTGGGGCTTCGACTCTGGTTTCTGTGAAAAGGAATATAACCAGGAGGTGATTGAATACTTATGGGTCGGCGACCCAGTCGAAAGCCCGCTGAAGAAAGTGGCAGGAACACGCCGTTTTTTGTGTTTGGATATATATATATATATATATATATATATATATATATATATATATATCATCCCAAGTTTGTCCTGCAAATGAGCGCGCACTCCACACAGGTAAGTTGGACACCAACATTTATTTCCGAAGTAAAGCAGGCATTTCAGTTCATGAATTTCCCCATGCATTGCCTGACGCGTTTCAGAGACTTTCTCCTTTCTCAAAGGCGCATGAACTGAAATGCCTACTTTACTTCGGAAATAAATGTTGGTGTCCAACTTACCTGTGTGGAGTGCGCGCTCATTTGCAGGACAAACTTGGGATGATTTATTACACGGCAGTTCCAGCCGTGGAGCTGACGCACCACCCGGAAAAAAGAAAGGGTCCGTGACTTGGAACTTGTGCCAGGCAAAGATACGGCCGATGCAGGTATTCCTAAACTAAAGAAAAGCGGGACTTTTAATTCATGTGCCCTTTTAAAAAACTGCTGAACAATGTGAACCCATTGGAGGCCAAAAAGTGATTTGAAATAAATACTACAAGTCCCACAGTGCCTAAAAATGAAAAAAAGAACATCGAAGGAGGAGGCACACCAGAGGCCAATTTAATCAGTACAGCAGGAGGTGATAACTTGTGGAGCTTAACTGCAGTCTTTTTCATGCGCTTTTTGAGAAAGGAGAAAGTCTCTCTGAAACACGTCAGGCAATGCATGGGGAAATTCATGAACTGAAATGCCTGCTTTACTTCGGAAATAAATGTTGGTGTCCAACTTACCTGTGTGGAGTGCGCGCTCATTTGCAGGACAAACTTGGGATGATATATATATATATATATATATATATACTAGCAGCCCGTCCCGACCTTGTCCGGGAGCAATCAAGCTTCCTCGACCCCCGCCAGCCCAGACATTGTCCAGAAGCACGGGCCTCTGCCCGGCCCGTCCCCCGCCTGCCCCGACCCCCGCGTGCCCCGACATTGTCCGTGGGCCCCCTTACCTCAGCCACTGCTCCTCCCCCGCGCTCCTCAGTTTACCGCTCCGCCGCTCCTCACCGCCGCAGGTCAACGCTCCTCCCGCCTGTCCACTGGTCGTCACCTCACCCCTGCTGTTCACCGCTCCTCCGGCCTGTCCGCTGCTCCTCACGTCACCGCTCCTCCCCCGCGCCATATTTGCCACTCCTGACGTGAGCACGCACGTCACGGCCAGTGCTAATTCGGAGGGATTACTTTTTTTTTATGTACATTTTTTAAATAACGTTTTAAAAAAAAATGTATATAGCCTATAACCATCTGCACACCCTCACGATTACAACGGTGTATCGGGTGTGTGGATTGGCGCTGTGGTTCCAGAGTTTACCCGCCTCAAAGCCTCAAAGTTCTTCCTTTATTATAGTAGTATAGATATATATCCATACTAATATAATAAAGAGAGAACCCAAACCTTTGAGGCGGGTAATCTCAGGAACCACAGCACCAATCACTACATCCAATACAGCGTTGGAAAGGGCAGTTGCAGCAGAAGGACATAGGCTATGCAGACGCCCACCAAATACATTTAAAAAGTAAAAGAACCGTGCCAGCAAAGTAGTCCCTTGTGGGTGTGTCTGCGTTGTGCTGTGGGTGTGTGCTGGAGGCGTGACAAACGCTGGGGGCGTGTGGTACGTTCCGCCCTTCATGCCATGTCTCATATCGTGTGCTAATCCCACCCTGCTCCCTTTAAATACCCCTGCACCCCATAATCATAACTCATCCTTACTCCTTAAAATACCCTAACACCCTTAAACACTAACCCATCTTAACCCTATAAATATACCCTCTACCCCAAAACCCAAACCTATCCCTAAACCCTAAAAATACCCCTGTACCCCAAATCCTAGCCCTGAACCCTATAAATACCCCTGTACCTCAAAACCCAAACCTACCCCTGAACCCTAAAAATACCCCTGTACCCCAAAACCCAAACCTAGCCCTGAACCCTAAAAATACCACTGTACCCCAAAACCCAAACCTACCCCTGAACCCTAAAATACCCCTGTACCCCAAAACCCAAACCTAGCCCTGAACCCTTTAAAATACCTTTGTACCCCAAAACACAAACCTATCCCTGAACCCTAAAAATACCCCTGTACCCCAAAACCCAAACCTAGCCCTGAACCATAAAATTAACCCTGTACCCCAAAACCCAAACCTAGCCCTGAACCCTAAAAATACCCCTGTAACCCAAAACCCAAACCTAGCCCTAAACCCTAAAATACCCCTGTACCCCAAAACCTAGCCCTGAACCCTATAAATACCCCTGTAACTCAAAACCCAAACCTACCCCTGAACCCTAAATATACCCCTGTACCCCAAAACCCAAACCTAGCCCTGAACCTTAAAAATACCACTGTATCCCAAAACCCAAACCTGCCCCTGAACCCTAAAATACCCCTGTACCCCAAAACCGAAACCTAGCCCTGAACACTTTAAAATACCTTTGTACCCCAAAACCCAAACCTATCCCTGAACCCTAAAAATACCCCTGTACCCCAAAACCCAAACCTAGCCCTGAACCCTAAAAATAACCCTGTACCCCAAAACCCAAACCTAGCCCTGAACCCTAAAAATACCCCTGTACCCCAAAACCCAAACCTAGCCCTGAACCCCTAAAATACCCCTGTACCCCAAAACCCAAACCTACCCCAAAAACCAAACCTAGCCCTGAACCCTAAAAATACCCCTGTACCCCAAAACCCATACCTATTCCTAAACCAACCCCTGTACCCCATAACCCAAAACTATATCTGAACCCTTAAAATACAAACACCCCAAAACATATACCTCAGTACCCCAAAACATATATCCCTAGACCCATACTCCCTTATCCAAACATTAAAAAAAAACATGCTTTTACCATTCATGCATTTACAACGAATTTCGTTGTAAATGTATGCGTGGTAAAAGCATATAAAATGTAATGCCATGCGTTATAATGGCATTGCGGAGTCATGGTACTTTCGTAATGAAAGTATGTGGAGTGATGATATGCGGAAAGAAAGTTGCGGAATAATGGGTGTTTATTGCGAACTTTAGAGCTGGGGAGCTACGTTCGAATCTCAGCATCAGCTCAACATCCTGTGATTCCAGGCAAATCTCTGTCTCCCCGTGCCTACCACAAATGAATGTGTTCTTCTGTAATGTAAATTGTGCTCATGCCATGTTGTCGAGTTCACGCTATATAATATTGCAAGGAAAAATAAAGTAGGGAAACTCCAGTTCACACACTACGTAACGCGGACTCTTAAGTGCATCAGCAGTGCACTGTGAATCGGAGCGTTTCACAGGACTGCCACAGATGAGAAATGCTATCTAAACGAAATACTACAAAACAATATACTACTGGCCGGCAGCAATTCATACCCGGACAACGTCGGGACGGGCTGCTAGTATATATATATATAAATAAATACACATATATACAAACATATATTTGATGTTTTAATAATGTACTTTTACAATGTATATGACTTTACCACACATGCATTTGCGTTATAATGGCATGTGTGATAAAGTCATATGCGTTCTAAAAGTTTGAGAAATTATGTCTTTGCGGAGTAATAGTCCGCGTTATAAAAATTGCGGAGTGATGGTATGCGGGATCTGACGGAGGAGGACGTCGTATTACAAGCTGACCTAGGAACCAGGGGAAGCCTCAAATTCACTTTATCAAGAGTGTTCAAGCAGGAGGAGTAACAAATATTTCGCCTATAACAAGTACATAACAATAGACAAGACAACGTCTTCATTTCCACGTTTATGGAAAGGGGCGACCAATCGGTCCCCCCGAACGTATGGTGGAGTACCCCGATCCCCCCGGGAAGCCATTTTGGGCGGGAGGCGCGTCTCGGCTGGTATGCCCGAAGCGGCGTAGCCGGGGCGTGCTTTTTCCCGCCCAAGAGTGGGTTGTCCTAGACACCGAAGCCGTCCGCCACGCCCGGGAGGCGGGAGGAGGCGGGTTCACGCCCGCCCAGAGAAGAATAAAAGGAGCCACAAGCCAAGGAAGCATCCTCTTGTTCCTGTGCTCTGAAGCTGCACCTCCTCGCTGCACGTGAGCTCGAGACGGAACGAAGAGCCATTTTTGAAATTTGTAATTTCTCTCTTTTCTCTTCTAGCACTGCAAATCGCGTTCAGGATCTTTCACCTACGAAAAAATGCCGGGCAAGAGAGTCGCAAAGAAGGTCAGCACCGACCAGATGCTCCGGATGTTGGTGAAGGACATGGCAGAGATGAAGAGAAAAATGGCGGCCAGGGACGGTGCGGGAAGGCCAAAAAGACCCAACCCGACGGAGGCCCCGGCCGGAAGAAGGAAGAGGGCCAGGAATGGGTCAAACGAAGACGAGGTCCCAGTTCCGGGGGCTCCCCCGGAGAGCCCCCCTAGACCAGCGGAGATTCCCGCGCCGGCTCCTGCCGAGGGCCAGCGGATCCCCGTTGTGGTTACCCCGGTGGACGAAGGGGACATGCCTCCGGAGTTGGCCGCCCAGTTGGCGGCTTGGCTGGGTAATAGCAGCGGGTGTTCCGTGGCTCTGGGGGACACGGCTGAGGAGGCCAAGCAATTAATGAGGCAGTTGCGGCAGTCTCGAGAGGCCGCGAAACCTCCTTGTCCGTTTGTTTCCCCGCAGGCTCCTGTAGAGCAACCCGCAGCTGGCGCAAGTTCGGCAGCAACGGCGGTTACAGCTTCTAGTTCAGGTAAGCAGCTAATGCCGATTGCGGGGAAGGGGTCTGTACCCTCGAGAAGGGAGAAATTGGCTCAGCATATCCCGATGGAGGTCAAAGAACGGATATGGGCTGAGAAATACGTAAACATGTTCTCCTTACTAACCGACCATTATGAGATTGAGCATGTGAAAGTTCAGAAGGAACTCATGCATCCGAGTGTTTGGCGCGCTAAAATGGCCGCCTTTAGAGTCGATGAGACGATATGTAACTGGGGTAGGGCATTTGGCATATTCACTTCGATTATGGGGGAACGGAGACCTGATTTGTTGACCGAGTTACCTGTGTACCAGTCACGTATTATGGAATATTCGCAGACATATGTTGGCAATGAGTGGTTTTGTTATGATAATATTTTTCGTAAGGCTAAAGAGTTCGATACGTCCCTGACGTGGGATTGTTACGACTCAATTTCTTGGCAAAAAATGGAACAATCAGGCATGTTAAAGGCGCCATTGTTGGGGGGGAAAGTTCACCCCCGCCAAACATCCGGGGCCCCCTTTCGGACAGGGGCAAGCAACGAGCATCACCCAAAGCCGAACGGCAATACAGGTAAGAAAGGGGTATGCTGGAACTTTAACAGGGGAAAGTGTACGAGGCCCCACAGGTCATGCAAGTTTAGACATGAATGTGGGGGGTGTGGACAGTCTTCGCATCCCGAGACCATGTGCAGAGCCAAAACGGGTGATAACGGTAGTAGGGCAAGCGCCAAACAGGTCTGACATAGTCCAAGGGGCGGCTTTACCTACACCGGTTGATACCATGGCAATGATTCCTTGGCTCAGCGAATACCCTGATCATGGCTCCGCTGGGGTGCTGCGAGACGGCTTTTCTCACGGTTTCCGCATCCCGGTGGGGAATTTTCAGGGTAAAGCACAGTGTAGGAACCAACTTTCGGTCCTGCATAATACGGCAGTTGTGCAAGCAAAGATTGGGAAAGAAGTAGCCCGGGGTCGGGTGGCAGGACCATTCGACACGCCACCAGTTCCTAATTTTCGCATCACCGCACGAGGCTCTCGGCCGAGATTCGCCAGGACATGCGCATTTGGTTGGCATTCCTGGCGGACTTCAATGGTCGGGTTGTCTGGACGAAGCCGGCGGTGTCCTCCGAAGAGTTGGGGCTGTGGACAGATTCGGCGGGGAGTATAGGCTTTGGCGCCATTTTTGGCAATCACTGGTCGGCTCAAACGTGGCCGTCATGGTGGCACGAGTGTGGACTTACAAGTAACATTGCTTTTCTTGAACTGTTCCCTATTCTGGTGGCTTTGGTACCCTGGTTCCAGCGCTACTTGGATTATAATCCACACTAAGATGAAAATTCTGGCTGAATGTGACTACAAACAGATACATACCGCCTAAATAACAAGAACGGCTCTGACAGACTAGATTCCTCCACTGAGAATTACCTGTTAAACAGGATGCCCCATTCAGCATATTAGAACGTCACGGACATACCTACGTACCCAATAATCACGGGAGAAGATCCAAGAACACTATCTTGAGATTGATTTCGCCCTGAAGAAGTCCCAAGAGGACGAAACGCGTCGGCTGTAGCTCCTGTGCGTGTTTTTCACTTTCGACTGAATTGAATAAAAGAACTTTTAAAGAATACAAGTAACAACTAATGTGTTTTTTTCTGTTGACCGTATCAAAGCCAACAGCGTCTAGAAACATTGAAGTGGTGCACCTTGACCTTGTTTAAAGTACTTTATAGTTCATGTTTTGAACCAACATTGTAACGGTGGTGTTCTTTGAAGTGTGCACACATATTGTCCCATGTACTACAGTGTGGGTCTGAATTATTCTTGGGAGAATATTTGACTAGGTGCTGCTCTGTGGGGAATCCTCCACCGTTGCTTTCATTTTGAACTGATGGTATGCGGGATGTTGGTTTGCGGAGTATCATCACATATTCCCAGGGGAGGGATAGTCCCTTTCTTGCTATTTCCGTGGAGGCGGGCCTTGTGTCCGGATGTGCATGGCGCGAGGCCTGCGCGCAACAGAAGTGGAAAATCTCCAGTGTGCGCTTCAGGCGTCACCGGAAGTTAAGGCAAGATTACATTTCCTGCACAATGGCCCCTGTTGCGCTCCTTCCGGCCCTTGGGAATAGCGCCATGCCTGACCTCCATACAGTAAAGCAGGTCCACGTCACTGGGAGCGCGGGGCAAGCACACCCGGAGCTGGAATGTACAGAACCTGGGAAGAAAAAACAATGAAATATTGGGCACAATGCTCGCTTTTTTCCCCCCCTTAATCCCACACCCCGCACACACCCACGCCCCCAGCACACAATATGAGACATGGCATGAAGGGCGGAACCTACCACACGCCCCCAGCGTTTGTCACGCCTCCAGCACACGCCCACAGCACAACGCAAACACGCCCACAAGGGACTACTTTGCGGGCACGGTTCTTTTACCTTTTAAATGTATATGGTGGGCGTCTGCATAGCCTATGTCCTTCTGCTGCAACTGCCCTGTCGTCTCCATCAACCAGGCCTACCAATCAATGGACAATCTAGTCTCCTGCCTTTACAACATATCTATATGGATGGGCGACTCCAGGCTCAAACTCAACGGAGAGAAATCCGAAATCATGCTTCTGGGCAACCCAAACAAACTACCCACAACCCTTGTCTGGCCAGCTAGCATGAGCACCCCCCCCCCCATACCAAAACAAGAAATGAAAAGCCTTGGCTTCTGGCTTGACCAGGAGCTCAGCTTCAGAGCCCAAGCAAGAAAGACAGCCGGCACTTGCTTTGGGCTCATGCGAGCAGCCCGTAAGATCCTTCCGCTCATTCCCCCCCAATCTAGAAAAATTCTGATCCAGGGCCTCATTATATCAAGATTGGACTATGGAAACGTCCTATATCTAGGTGTACCCATAGCTGCCATAAAAAAACTGCAGCACACCCAGAACGCCGCAGCAAGACTACTGACTGGAAAAAAATCTAGATGCTCAGCCAGACCCTCCCTCAAGGTTCTTCACTGGCTTCCTATCCAAGAACGCATTTCCTTCAAAGCCTTGTGTATCTCCCATAAGATCCTACAAGGCAAGGGCCCACCAATACTGAGACCCCTAATCAAGCCACACAAATTCTCTCGACAACTCAGATCGTTCACCCTGTTTCTAGCAAGCGTTCCCAGAATAAGGAAAGCTCGTGCTGGCGGTCGCAGCTTTGCTTATAACGCTTCTAAGCTCTGGAACAGCCTTCCCCTTAACATCCGGAAAGAAAACAATCTTCTCTCATTTCGCAGACTGCTGAAAACCTGGTTGTTCCCCCAATAATCCACCCCTAGGAGTAATGTCAAGCTTTTATGATAGCGCTGGGACGCCAGAGGGTAGCTACGCGCTTTAGAAATCCCAAATCAAATCAAATCAACGCTGTATTGGGTGTTGTGATTGGTGCTGTGGTTCCTGATATTACCCGCCTCAAAGGTTTGGGCTCTCTCTTTATTATATTAGTATAGATATAGATACTTCTGTTCTTGAATTTTTGTCACAATAAAATACACTAAACATAATCTTCAGAAAAGTTACTTACAAAAGTTTAAGCTATTGCCATAAATTACAATAGCCTCTATTTGAGTATTAATTATTAAAAAAAAAAGCCATTGTTATTTGTAATATCAATACATCTAAGTAAATACAACACATATTGCATTACAAATGCTACAGGTGTCACATTTGCGAAAGTTAAAACTATTGGCATTGTAAATGAAAAAGCTATTGATTTCGCTATTTTCAAAACCAACACATGAATAAAAAAATTGTCATTTACAATACCAATAGCTCAAACTTTCCTAATGCGAGACCTATTGCATTGCAAATGCTTGTTTTCCTTTCCGATGACTCCTCACCCAAGGAAGTCACCTCAGCAGATGGCCTTTTGTGTCATCAAAAGTTTTTGTAGAGCATATATGGCATATCTTAAAGTTTGTGCGTGC
Organism: Lissotriton vulgaris; assembly: GCF_964263255.1. Classification (NCBI taxonomy): domain Eukaryota; kingdom Metazoa; phylum Chordata; class Amphibia; order Caudata; family Salamandridae; genus Lissotriton; species Lissotriton vulgaris. Next base: position 1,581 of record NW_028247067.1, on the reverse strand, counting down.
ATAACGGCAATAAATGCAGTCTGAATGTGAGTGTTCAGAAAAGTATTTTTACCGCACACAGGATTGAAATAGTGTCTTTTTAAGGTCACAGCTGTGACTGGAAAATATTGGAAATTAGCTTCCAAAGCTACACTACGAAAGGAAGTGGCAGGAGTTTAATCAATGCTAATTTTTTTCTATAAGAAAATAAAAATTCTGAGCAGAGCTCTTAATGGGACTCCCTTCTACAAGAAGCACAGAAAAACAAATTGAGGTACGGTGCGTCTGATGGCTGTGCGACTTCACTTCCTTGGATGGACTATGGGTCTTTTGCAGTGAGGTACTTGGGATAATAAAGCAACTCTTGTTCCATGTATTTCTGTAAAAATTTCAAATAACTTCTAATTTATCTGAACTATGGAACTCCCAGCTCAAGGACAGGAAATGATTCGAGCACATGAACATAAGAAAGATTTAATGCTGGAGAAATATGCTTCCTAAAATAAAAACTAATCTTAATTGCCTTGTCTGTTGTTCTGGTACTGCTTCTTAAATATGCAAGACAAAATTAGCTGATTCAATTCAAAGTAGAAACATAGCAAGGTATTACCAGTCTGTACACGAAGACCACCAACTGCATCAGGACCCCCATAAACCGTAACCAATTTGGGCACCTCTTCCAACTAACAGTATAATAAAGCTGGGCTTCTTCAACCTCACAGAGTTATGCAAAAATATGATAACTAGTTAACAAAGTGTCAGTGTCACCGAGGAGAGTGCTCAGCCATAGTAGGACCGTTACAGTGTGGAAAGATGTTGGGTACCAATGACCTTGGGTGGGGATGCACAAGCACTGCTCAGTCTTGCTTATCATTTCGCTTTTACACTTCTTTCTGGATGCTAAGCCAGAGAGTGGGGTTTACCAGAACAAGGACAAATATTTGTTGTATTGATAATCTAGTGAGGTGACAAGGGACGTAAACGGGAGATAAAATGCTCATCCTGCTACCTAATTTTACTTTTATTGTTGCTAGCATCCTGGCTAATAGGTTGGTGCTTGTAATCAATCGCAGACGCATTCCAATCAGTTGGGTTTCAAGGCCAGGAGGTTCATGCTTTTGAACTTAAGTCGCCTGTATAACTACATAGGTCGGAAAATCAAGATCTGGGTCCCTTCCTCATGAGGGCTGCTTTTTAGGGATGTGTGAAAAGAACATGTTATTTACCTTTGCTAACGTCTTATGTGGTAGAGACTCCATCTAATCGCAGACAACGTACTTAAGAAAAGTCCCCATGTGTCAGACTAGATCCAGAAATATTTAGTCAGTAGGTGGTTTTGTTCGGCTCGGTGTGGCGCTGTTGGCGTCATCCGCACCATGAGGGATGCAAGCTGTGACTATATAGGCACCACCCCTATCTGCTGACATCGCTTTCTTTTTGTGGCTTTCCATACCAGGAGCCATAAAGTACACTGACGAGTGATGTGTGGAACTAGGGCCCTGATAAGTGGGTAGCCCTGTGCCTTTAAGTCCGTTTGCAGACCAGAGAGGATGGGTAGGTTGGTAAGGAATCTGCGGCTAGACAAAGTTTTTACCAGAGAAG